>NC_090745.1:32411872-32481872 GCF_036898095.1 Palaemon carinicauda
CCCGTAAACCTTTTCGGCGGGCGAAGGTTCGCCGTCTGCGCGAGGGGCGGTGCGAAGGCCGAGGAGTACCCAAGGAAGTCGTGATTTCCAGTCCCCGGCGGTGCGTTCTTTCGACCATGCCGTTTACCGCGGGGTTGTATGCCGTGGTGCTGTGGAGCGTCGTCCCCATCAGGTTCGCTAAAGCGAGCCATATTTCTGAGAGGAAAGCGGGGCCTCTGTCTGTCGTGATGTCGTCAGGAACGCCAAACCTGCTCACCCAGCTTGACAGGAGGGCTTCGGCGCATGCTTGAGTCGTAGCTTCGGTCATCGGCGATGCCTCCAACCACCTTGTGGAGCGATCGATGATCGTAAGCAGGTAGCGAGCAGATCCAGAAGGGGGCAATGGTCCCACGACGTCGATGTGTATATGACCGAAACGTCTTTTTGGCTGGGGAAAATCGCCTACCCCCGATTCGGTGTGACGGCTGACCTTGCTTGACTGGCAGTTGATGCATGACTTCGCCCATTCCCGGGCGTCCTTTTTTATCCCTGGCCAGACAAACTTTTCAGACAGAAGGCGAGCGGTGGTGCGTCCTGAGGGGTGTGAAAGTCCATGGATGATATCGAATATTTTCCTTCTGCAGGAGGCTGGTATCCAGGGACGTGGGCGGCCTGTGCTTGTGTCGCAAAGAATAGTTACTCCTGCTGGTCCGAGGGGAATCGCACTTATCTTGAGCGCGGATGGCCCCGTCAGGTGATCCTGTGCTTCTCGGTCGGTGCGTTGTTCGGTTTCGAGATTGGCGTAGTCGATTCCCAGGTGGATCGCGTCAATTTCAATCCTTGAAAGGGCGTCCGCGACTGGGTTTTTCTTTCCTGGGACGTAACGTATGGTACACCCGAATTCGGCGATTGATGCGAGATGACATTGTTGTCGGGAGGACCATGCGTCCGTCGATTTCGTGAAGGCGTGTACGAGGGGTTGATGGTCCGTCGCGATTGTGAAGGGGGTACCCTCCAAGATGTGCCTGAAGTGGCGGACGGCGAGGTAGACGGCGAGGAGTTCCCTATCGAAGGTACTGTATCTTGTTTCGGCGGGTTTCAATTTCTTGCTGAAGAATGCCAGCGGTCGAGGAGAACCATCGACGAGTTGCTCCAGCACAGCCCCACAGGCGACGTTGCTGGCGTCGGTCGTTAGTCGCAGGGGCGCGTTGTCGTCGAAATGAGCCAGGGTGGTGGCATTCGCAAGGGCATCCTTCGTCCGAGCGAATGCCTGTTGCTGGGGCAAACCCCACTCGAGTTTTTTTGCTTTTCCTTTCAGGACGTCGTCGAGGGGTGACAGGGTTTGTGCGATGTTGGGGATGAAGCGCCTGTAATAATTGACCATTCCCAGGAACTCCTGAAGTTGGCGGATGGTCGTAGGCATCGGGAACTTCCTGATGGCGTCGACCTTGGTTGTCATGGGTTTTACCCCGCGCGAGGATATGCGGTGACCAAGGAAATCCACTCCCTCCGCACCGAACGTGCATTTGTCGAAGCGTACGACCAGGCCGTTCTCCTGTAGGCGTTTGAGGACGGTGCGGACGTGCCCCCGGTGTTCCTCCTTGGTTTTCGAGAATATCAGGATGTCGTTGACGTAGCAGACGCAGAAAGGTAGGTCACCCAGAATGCTATCCATTAGTCGTTGGAAGGTCGCCCCGGCGTTGCGTAGACCGAAGGTTGAGTATGCGAAGGTGTAGGATCCAAACGGCGTTACAATGGCAGTTTTCGGGATGTCTTCCGGGAATACAGGGACCTGGAAATAAGACTTGAGGAGGTCCATCTTGGTAAAATACTTCGCGCCATGCAACGCGTTCGTTAGGTCCTGCATGTTGGGCAGCGGGTAATGATCGGGCGTTGTGATGAGTTTGAGGCGCCTGTAGTCGCCGCAAGGTCTCCAGGACCCGTCCGGCTTTTTAACCATGTACAGGGGTGATGCCCAGGGGCTCGATGCTTTCTTATAGATACCCATGCGTTCCATGTCCTCGAAGGCGCGTTTGGCATCCTTCAGTTTCTGGGGCTGGAGGCGGCGGAATTTGGCGTGAGTGGGAGGTCCTGTCGTTGTGATGTGGTGGTAGATTCCATGCTTGGACGGGGAACCTGGCGAGTGTCGGAGCTCGGGCTTGAAAACCTCGGGAAATTCTCGTAGGAGGTTGGCGTAGGGGTGCGTCGTTACGGCGGATACGGACATTGTTGCAGGGCCGTGTTCTAGGGCACGGGACTGGCAGGTTCCCGTGTCGATGAGACGTCTGTTAACGACATCAACGAGGAGTCCATGGTGGGCGAGGAAATCCGCACCGAGGAGGGGGCGATTGACGTCAGCGATAGCGAAGGGCCAAGAATACGAACGGCCCATGATAGATATCTTGAGGGTCTTGATCCCATAGCACCGTATGGGAGATCAGTTGGCGGCGATGAGTGAGGGAGCGTTTTTGTTGGGACCACGGTCTAGGTCAGACTTGGAAGGTGGGAACATTGACTGCATTGCGCTGGTTTCCACCATGAGTCTACGGTTGGAAATGATATCGAGGATATAGAAACCATTCTTGTTTTGGTTAACTGCGGCTGCGATGGTGGCAGGTGGATGCTTCTGGCGTCATCTTCTAGGGAAACTGCATGGTGCTCTACATTTCTTGGCGTCACTGCCGAACTGTTGGTGGTAGAAGCACCATGCTGGGTTAGTCCTAGGGTTCGGTCGCGTCGGTTGCGGTGGTTTCTTTCTTGATAGAATGTTGATCTCGTCGTCCTCAAGGGCCGTTGCCGAGGAGTCTATGGAAGAGCAGCTGCTGAAGGAGGAGAACGGAGGCGGTGTTGACGATGATGCTCCGAGGCGAGATGCTTTGGAGGCCTCGTGGAGCTTCTGAGCCTTCGACAGGAGTTCGTTCATCGGGAGCGTGTCGGCGTCTATCAATTGGGCCCGTACGTCCTGTGGTAGGCGTCGAAGAAAGATTTCGCGAGATAAGCTAATCTCACGTCGTCGGCCGTTGCTGTCTGTTTCGGGGAGCATAAGCAGGCCGGTTAGCTTGTCCCACGCCTCGACAGGAGAGGTGTCACCCATGGGCTTGCCGGCGATGTCCAGTACTTTCTGTGCCCTTGCTGAGACGGAGAGGGAGTAGATACCGATGAGTTTCATTCTCAGGTCGTCGTATGAAACTTGGCCAGCCTGGGCGTCGAGCCATGGGGAAATCTTGTCGAATACCTCTTCAGGTATGGAGGTGAGAACGATGTCAGCCTTGGCGCAGGAGTCGCTGAGTCTAGCGACGCGGAAGAGTACGTCCGCTCTCAGGAACCAGGAAGCGGTGTTGTGTTGAGAAAAGGGCGGCAGTTTGACTTTGAGCGTGGAGGCGAGGCCGTTGGGTGCGATGGGCGTGTTGCTTCCTGCATCGTGGCCAGACGACGAGTCGGCGAAGAGGTGAGAAGTTGATATGTCGGTTAAGCTCATCCTACTGCCTTACGTTCACCGAAGTGTGGGAGAACCAAAGGCAGGCTCGTGCCTAAGGTAACGGAGTATGGAGAAGGTAGCACGGCCGTAATAAGTCCGTTAATGGCAAAGCCAAAACCGCTGATGCTACTTTCAACTCCGGGGTCACCAGTTGTAAGGACAGTGAGACAAGTGTCACCAAGATCAACTGATACTTTATTCGAATGTGCACGGGAGTATATTACAAGGTGCGGACGGAAAGGTAGGATGGCGCTGGCGCCACACAGATTGAAGTGCCCGCCAAAATATATGTGTTTTCTTACACTTAAAAATATATGAATTATGAGTTAACAGAAACATGTAATGAAATGATACATATGTCAAAATGTAGCTCTGGTAGAGCGGAATATATATACATGGGAAACCACAGTGTGGCGAAAAGATAATTCAAATAAATAAGTATTTTGTCGATTTTCTGGACGACGAAGGGATCGGTGTCCTTACAATCCCTTTCCTCCTTGAAAAAATTCTTGCTCTGCAAAACTTTCTTTCTTCTATATATGTATCTTTTTCTTCTTTTTAAAAATTCTTATTTCAATTGTTCATTACTTCTCATATCGTTTATTTATTTCCTGTGTTTTGAATTATTATTAGGTGTGATATGACTTTCTAGTTCCATTCAAATATTGTGGTCTTTTTCTATTCTTTCATCTTTTAACTTGATATAAAATTTTTATAACAAACTTTTGATGCAGGCTGACTTTTTTTTTAATATATACTGATTCTCCTATGTTAGTCCCCCTGTTATTATTTAACAACTATATATATATATATATATATATATATATATATATATATATATATATATATATATATATATATATATATATATATATATATATATACATACATATATATATATATATATATATATATATATATATATATATATATATATATATATGTATATACATACATATATATATATATATATATATATATATATATATATATACATATACATATATATATATATATATATATATATATATATATATATATATATATATATATATATATATATATATATATATATATATATATATATACACACACAGCTTATACATGTATGTGTAATTAGGATATTCATGATAAGGAAAACATCACAATTGCTGTTATGATATATATATGTTTTTAATTTTTAGAAAGTCTTTGTTGATTTGAAAGAATAATTCTACTAATTGGAGAGTTTTGTAAATATGGAGGCTACATGCACTAATGAATGACGGACTCCCAATTAATTATATTTATATTTTTTCCTAGTTTTATTTATTTGTGATAAATAAAGATGCTTTTATTTTCACTAGTGGTATATCTGTGTGGAGAATTTTTTATGGTGTGTTCTGAGTGGGAACTTAGTCCGGGAAAGTCTCCTTATAACAGTTACATAAAGTTCAACAGGGGAGGATATGAGCACTTACTCTCGGGGCACAAACACCCTGCTAATACTTTACTGTCACAATTTACTAACCATCACTCTTAAATACAAAAGGGAAATTTACTGTCCAGAGGCCGGAGAACTCCACACGTAGAAATATCAATAATTTATGGCCTACTCTAGCTTTGTCAGGTCTATAGTCATCTCATTCTCAGGCTCTGTTCCGGCTCCGTCCCAGCTACCCCAATGAGATGCTGGACAGGTATTTTACATTAATGTAATCAGACAAATTCCAAAATGGGAGCTGTGATGTAAAGTAGTTTAAAAGTTTAAAGATAAGGATCTTTACCTTCGAAGCAAATATATTAATGCAAAGTTCCTTGCTGTTACCACCTATAGACTTACTCTTCAAATATTCCCAGTTTAAACATTAAATAAATGAGGGAACAAAAATACTAAAAACGTTTAATTAACCTAATATTGATTTATTCACAAATTTACATCAAAGAAACGGACATCTTAACAAAGACAAAATGGAATCATAAAAATGCAATTCAAAATGATAGAAATGATGGGTTAGACACGTGGTCTGCAACAATCAAAATCAAAATGGGGTCTGGCACGTGGCCCACGTGACCCAGAGACTATGTTAGTCTCAAAAGGCAAAAAATTGTATAGAAAAAATATATACACACAATCCCACCGCACACATTCCGAATAGTGTAAAAGCCAGGTTCCCTATCAAGTTAAAATTAGTCTAAGCTAAGTAACGGGGGAATAACTATGGCCATTGATGTAGTACCTGCACTCCTTTGAGATTAGTCCTATGCCCGTGGTGGCTGTTGACCTGGTTGTCGCACTAATTGGCACCTTGCACTCTTGCCTGGCTCACCCCAAAAATTCTCACGTTGGCTACAACTATGGTATACCAGGGTCCTCTTCTTCTCAATCTCTCCGACCGGCAGCAATCTTTTGCGAGTCGAGTTTTGGGAGAGAGGGGAGGGGGGGGTGAGCCAGAGGTGCACGGGATCACTAACCAAGCAGGTCAGTCGTCCAGGGCGGCTTCTGATTGAATGGGCTCAACACTAAGGTCGAGGAGATCACCTGGCTTCACCTTGCCAAACAAGTGACGGTCATGATGCCCGCGGTAATCTATTGGGGGTGCCATATCGGGACTTCAGGACAGGGCAATGTATTGTTGCAAGGAGTGCAGAGGAGGCAGGATTTTGTACTAAATACTTTAGAGAAATCTTGCTGCTCTAAGGGAGTTTATACATACAACAATCCTACCTATTCTGGCTTGCTAAAAATAATATTTTAAATTATTAATTAGCAATGGACTGGTGCGATGGGCATACATCTTAAAATTAACAAACCTTAATTGGTATTGAGAAATAAAAGATGTATTAATTCAGCAGTATTGAAATTTATATTTAAAATTCAGTTTAGGAATTTAATCTCGACCCACGTAGTTTAAGGAAAGAACCAACATACGCCGGGGTCACCACTAAGGCCGTCTGTTGTGCGTATCTAGGCTATGACGTCACGAGCATGGCGTGCGCCACTGTCAACAAGTTTAAGTTTAGATTAGTCCTCCCTATGTTTCGTTTAAGAAAATTGAATGTAAGAGAGGACGTTGAAGGGGTAGCTATAGTATTATAGAAGAGAGCTAAAAATACGATTGAAAGAAGAAGAGTAAGAAAATATATATATATATATATATATATATATATATATATTATATATATATATATATATGTGTGTGTGTGTGTGTGTGTGTGTGTGTGTGTGTGTGTGTGTGTATATATTTGGTTGGTCTTGAAAAGAGAGAGAGAGAGAGAGAGAGAGAGAGAGAGAGAGAGGGAGAGAGAGGAGGAGAGAGAGAGAGAGAGAGAGAGAGAGAGAACCCTACCATTTTCCAAAATATAAATATTAGCCCAACACAAATCCTTAATTATCCTTAAAACCACAATTTGATGGCATGACGTTCCACATATCCTTTGCACTCATATCTTACCCCCCCCCCTTCCTTTCCAAACATCTGTGGCGTAATACACTTCAGTTGTTTATCAAGAGGACTTGGTGTTGTTGTTGTTGTTGTTGTTTTGGAGGAGTTATAGTCACATTTGCAATGTTGCGCTCACTGCATTTTTTCCACGTTACAGTGTGAATCAGCTGATTATAGAAAGCTATTTCGTAGGGGTTCGTATGTACGTAGTAAGGCTAACAATAATAATAATAATAATAATAATAATAATAATAATAATAATAATAATAATAATAATAATAATAATAATAATAATAATAATAATAATAATAATAATATTCGTACGGGTTCGTATGTACATATTAAGGCTAATAATAATAATAATAATGATAATAAAAATAATAATAATAATAATAATAATAATAATAATAATAATAATAATAATAATAATAGTCTTTCCTAAGATGCGTGTGGTTAGGACTTAGTCAGACAAGTATTTAACCCCTACCAGACCAGCGATGGTTTTAACAAAATATGTTCTTAATAGAAGACAGCTTTAGAGATACACTTGTATAAAAGCGTTTTTGTTTTTAATGTGCGTGTATTTGCGTGCATCTATGTTGTTTATATGCGTGTGTGTGGGTGTGTGTATGTATTTGACATGCAGCTTGCTTGATAACAAGCATGGCATGCATTCTTGCTTGTGTGTCTGCACGCATGATTGAATCAAACCCTCCAGACACTTGTACAGTATCATTTATGTTTTCATTGTGCGTGTATTTTCGTGCATTTATATTGTTTATGTGCATTTAACACGCACCATGCTTGAGAATAAGCATGGCGTGCATTCTTGCTTGTGTGTCTGCACGCATGATTGAGTCAGACCCAACGCTCAACCGTATCTCGGGAGAAACCCAGCCGAGCGTTTTCTTGTAAACAGGAAAATGATTCTCGGTATGCTTTTCTTACAGGCGAGTTAGCTCTCTAGTTCCGGTCGGATGTTTTGTACTGCGGACGAACGGATTTCTTTGGAGTTTTTGCTAGGAGTTTATATCATGTAATGTCGATTTTTTTTTTTTTGCTAGGAGTAAATTTCATGATTTCATGCAATGTCGATTATTTTGCTAGGAGTAGGCTACATTTCATGATTTCATGCAATGCCGACTTTTATGCTGGGAGTACATTTCATGATTTCATGCAATGCGGATTATTTTGCTGGGAGTACATTTCATGATTTCATGTAATGCCCATATTTTTGCTAGGAGAAATTTCATGATTTCATGTAATGCCGATTATTTTGCTAGGAGTACATTTCATGCAATGCCGATAATTTTTACTAGGAGTAGGCTACATTTCATGATTTCATGTAATGCCGATATTTTTGCTAGTACATTTCATGATTTCATGTAATGCTGATTTTTTTTTTGCTAGGAGGACCTTTCATGATTTCATGCAATACCGATTTTTTGCTAGGAGTACATTTCATGCAATGCCGATTTTTTGTTAGGAGTACATTTCATGCAATGCTGATTTTTTTGCTAGGAGTACATTTCATGTAATGTCGATTTGAATGGTTTTGCAACCATACTGTAATTACCTCCGTTAACGATGTTGGAAGGAGGTTATGTTTTTGCCCGTGTGTGTGTTTGTAATTTGTTTGTAATTTGTGTGTGTGTTTGTTTTTGAACAGCTTCCTGGTAACAATTTTAATGGTAGAGTAATGAAACTTGCAGGAATTAACTGTTATGTAAAAAGCTGGAAATGATTAAATCTCAGAAGGTCAAGCAAATTGTCCAATTCACGTAATCAGCCATAAGTTTGGACATCGTTGTCACAGAAACTTCAAACTTGGTTCATATTTTAGTGTATGAAATTCCACTCCAATTAATGCATATTAAGGTCAAAGGTCAAGGTCGAGAAATATGCTGCTACGGCAGAGGTCTCCTCTCTATTGAGTGTCCTAGTTTTATACTGTAGTTATGGCCATATATGAATCATTTATTTGTTTTTAACTCGTTTTTATGTATACCCTTACTTCATAGATACACCTTGCTGAGTGGGGTTAACTTTATCGTAGTGAAAGGGTTTCTGTATTGCTATGATCAGCAAAGCTGTACTAGTCAGGGACACGTATACTAGGTTGGTTTGCTTTGAGCGATTAAACTAAAGTCTCCTACCCGCGTGGTTATGAAAATGGCCAAATCTAGACATGAAATGACTTGTCTGAGGCCTTTGTCATGCATGCAATGGACCAGAAATGGCAGTATTTGTTGTTGTTGTTATGCATATATATATATATATATATATATATATATATATATATATATATATATATATATATATATATATATATATATATATATATATATAATGAATAGACAATATCTTAGTGGCGTCCTAAAATCGGATATGGTGTGGAGAATTTTTTATGTTCTAAGTGGGAACTTAATCCGGGAAAGTCTCCTTATAACAGTTACATAAAGTTCAACAGGGGAGGATAATGAGCACTTACTCTCAGGGCACAAACGCCCTGCTAATACTTTACTGTCACAACTCACTAACAATTACTCTTAAATACAAAAGGGGAAATTTTACTGTCCAGAGGCCGGAGAATTCCACACATAGAATTAGAATTAGAAATAATTTATGGCCTACTCTAGCTTTGTCAGGTCTAAAGTCATCTCACTCTCAGGCTCTGTTCCGACTCCGTCTCAGCTACCCTAGCGAGATGCTGGACAGGTATTTTACGTTAATGTAATTAAGACAAAATCCAAAATGGGAGCAGTGATGTAAAGTAGTTTAAAAGTTTAAAGATAAGGATCTTTACCTTCGAAGCAAATATATTAATGCAAAGTTCCTTGCTGTTACCACCTATAGACTTACTTAGGTTTACTCTTTAAATATTGGGTATTTTGTCCCGTGATCAACTATTCAATTCACACATTAAAATAAATGAGGGAGCAAAAATACGAAAGAGGTTTAATTAACCTAATATTGATTTATTCACAAATTTACATTAAAAGAAAACGGACATCTTAACAGCACAAAAAAATGGTATCAAAAGAAATGCAATTCAAATAATGAAATATGGTTTAGACTCGTGGTCTACAATAATTAGTAATCAAAATGGGGTCGGACACGTGGCCCATGTGACCCAGAGACTGTGCTAGTCTCCAAGCAAGAAATAATAACGGAAAAATATTTACACACAATCCCACCGCACACAGTCCGAATGTTGTAATTAGCCAGGTTTCCTATCAAGTTAAAATAAGTCTAAGCTAAGAAAAAATGGGGGAAAACTAAATGGCCATTGTTGTAGTACCTGCACTCCTTCGAGATTAGTCCTATGCCCGTGATAGCTGTTGACCTGGACGTCGCACTAATTGGCACGTTGCACTCTTTCCTGGCTTACCCCAAAAAATCTCACTTTGGCTGCAACTATGGTATACCAGGGTCCTCTTCTCAATCTCTCCGACCGGCAGCAATCTTTTGTGAGTTGAGTTTTGGGAGAGAGAGAGAGAGAGGTAGGGGTGAGCCAGAGGTGCACGGGTTCACTGACCAGGCAGGTCAGTCGTCCAGGCCGGCTTCTAAACGAATGGGCGACACTAAGGTCGCGGGAGATTACCTGGCTTCACCTTTCCAGACAGGTGAGGAGCATGATGCACACGGATCCATTGGGGTGCCATATCGGGACTTCAGGACAGAGCAATGTATTGTTGCAAGGAGTGCAGAGGAGGTAGGATTTTGTACTAAATACTCAGAGAAATATTGCTGCTCTGAGGGAATTTATATATACAACAATCCTACCTATTCTGGCTTGCTAAAAATTAATAGTTTAAATGATTAATCAGCAATGGACTGGTGCGATGGGCATACATCTTAAAATTTACATACCTTAATTGGTATTGAGAAATAAAAGATGTATTAATTCAGTATATTGAAATTTATATCAAAACTAACTTTAGGAATTTAATCTCGACCCATGTAGTTAAGGAAAGAACCAACATACGCCGGGGTTACTAAGGCCCTCTGTTGTGCGTATCTACGCTGTGACGTCACGAGCATGGCGTGCGCCATTGCCAACAAGTTTTAGTTTAGAATAGTTCTCCCTATGTTTTGTTAAAGAAAACTTGATGCAGGAGAGAATGTTTAAGGGGTAGTTATAGTATTAGTAAAAGAGAGTTAAAAATACGGTTGAAAGAAGAGTGAAGAAAATTCTTCACAGATGGTTTCTCTTCGGACAGACTATCCTGCAGATAGTTTTCTGGGTAACAGGAGAAATACATTTAATTTTCTCCATTCTATACCCTTTTCAAAACTTCTATGGAAACATTTTTACCTTAAGACAAACCATATTCAAACCTAATTTAGAGCCAGGCCCCAAAACTGAAAAGAATCATCACCTACTTAATAGCCTTCTGACAAGATAGTGCTAGAACAAAACCATATAACTCTTCTCGTCGTTCCGCTGAAGAATTGGCAGCGAACGCTTCGAACAGGTGGGCGTGTGAACGCGTTGAGCTCTCGCGAGCAGACTTGGGAAACAGAGCTGCTGATGCATGTACAGCTTCCAATGCCTTCTTAGGAGTGACGTCACTGTTACGTTACTAGTCACACTCGGTGTTGATTGGGTAGACTCGTTTTGTCTAGATAATCGCTATTTGCTTGAGGGTAGTGTTGTGAAGAGAGAGGGTTATGGGAGGCTATTTTTGTTCTGTTTAATTACTTCTTTATTCAAGTTTTATTTTTCAATTTAAAGGAGCTTAAATTATGTCTTAAGTTGATTATTTCCTTATTCAAGTTTTATTTTTCAATTTAAAGGAGCTTACAAGTATCTTGCTTTTAAGAGCTAATTTTAATCTTTTTGAGTTGGGATGTTTCTAAAAAGAGGGACGAGAAGCTTATTATATTGTCTAATTTTATCATAATTAGCTATTTCTGTCAAATATGTAAATATTAAGATTTAAAGTTAAAAATATAGGATTTGAAATGTTGTATTGTTTAAAATGATTGGCGTACGATTGACGCATTGTTTGAAACGATTGACGTATTGTTTGAAACAATGGACGTATTGTTTGAAATGATTTACGTACGATTGACGCATTGTTTGAAAGGAATGACGTATTGTTTAAAATGATTGACGTACGATTGACGCATTGTTTGAAACGATTGACGTATTGTTAGAAACGATAGACGTATTGCTTGAAATGACTGACATACGATTGACGCATTGTTTGAAACAATTGACATATTGTTTTAAATGAATGACGTACGATTGACGCATTGTTTGAAACGATTGACGTATTGTTTAAAATGATTGACGTACAATTGATATATTATTTGAAACGATTGACGCATTGTTTGAAATGATTGACGTACGATTGACGCATACTTTGAAACCATTGATTATTGTTTGAAACGATTGACGTATTGTTTAAAATGATTGACGTACTATTGACACATTGCTTGAAATGAATGATGTATTGCTTAAAATGAATGATGTACGATTGACGCATTGTTTGAATCGGTTGACGTATTGTTTAAAATGATTGACATATGATTAACGCATTGTTTGAAACGATTGACGCATTGTTTGAAATGACTGACGTACGATTGACGCATTGTTAGAAACGAATGACGTATTGTTTAAAATGATTGATGTACGATTGACGCATTGTTTGAAACGATTGACATATTGTTTGAAATGACTGACATATGATTGATGCATTGTTTGAAACGATTAACTTATTGTTTAAAATGATTAACGTATGATTGGCGTATTGTTTGAAATGACTGACGTATGATTGACGCATTGTTTGAAACGATTGACGTATTGTTTAAAAAGATCGATGTACGATTGACACATTGTTTGAAACGATTGACGTATTGTTTAAAATGAATGACGTACGATTGACGCATTGTTTGAAACGATTAACTTATTGTTTAAAATGACTGACGTATGATTGACGCATTGTTTGAAACGATTAACTTATTGTTTAAAATAATTGACGTATGACTGGCGTACTGTTTGAAAGGACTGACGTATGATTGACGCATTGTTTGAAACGATTGACGTATTGTTTAAAATGATCGATGTACGATTGACGCATTGCTAGAAACGATTGACGTATTGTTTAAAATGAATGACGTACGATTGACGCATTGTTTGAAACAGTTGACGTATTATTTAGAATGATTGACGTATAATTAACGTATTGTTTGAAACGAGTGACGTATTGTTTAAAATGATTGACGTAAGATTGACGCATTGTTTCAAACGATTGACGTATTGTTTAAAATGATTAACGTACTATTGACGCATTGTTTGAAACAATTGACGTATTGTTTAAAATGATTGACGTACGATTGACGCATTATTTGAAATGATTAACGTATTGTTTGAAATAACTGACGTACGATTGACGTATTGTTTGAAACGATTGAGGTATTATTTAAAATGATTGATGTACAATTGACGCATTGTTTGAAACGATTGACATATTGTTCGAAATGATTGACGTACGATTGACACATTGTTTGAAATGATTGACGTATTGTTTGAAACGATTGACATATTGTTTGAAATGATTGACATACGATTGCACATTGTTTGAGACAAATGACGTATTGTTTAAAATGATTGATGTACTATTAACGCATTGTTTGAAATGATCTACGTATTGCTTGAAATGACTGATGTATGATTGATGCATTGTTTGAAACGATTGACGTATTGTTTGAAATGACTGACGTATGATTGACGCATTGTTTGAAACAAATGACGTATTGTTTAAGATGATTGATGTACAATTGACGCATTGTTTGGAACGATTAACATATTGTTTAAAATGATTGATGTACGATTGACGCATTTTTTGAAACGATTAACGTATTGTTTAAAATGATTGACGTATGATTGACGCATTGTTTGAAACGATTGACGTATTGTTTGAAATGACTGACATATGATTGACGCATTGTTTGAAACGATTGACGTATTGTTTAAAATGATTGATGTACGATTGACGCATTGTTTGAAACGATTGACATATTGTTTGAAATGACTGACGTATGATTGACGCATTGTTTGAAACGATTGACGTATTGTTTGAAATGACTGACGTATGATTGACGCATGGTTTGAAACGATTAATGTATTGTTTAAAATGATTGACGTATGATTGACGTATTGTTTGAAATGACTGACGTATGATTGATGCATTGTTTGGAACAATTGACGTATTGCTTAAAATGATCGATGTACGATTGACGCATTTTCTAAAACGATTAACGTATTGTTTAAAATGATTGACATATGATTGACGCATTGTTTGAAACGATTGACGTATTTTTTGAAATGACTGACGTATGATTGACGCATTGTTTTAGACGATTGACGTATTGTTTAAAATGATTGATGTACAATTGACGCATTGTTTGAAACGATTGACATATTGTTTGAAATGACTGATGTATGATTGACTCATTGTTTGAAACGATTGACGTATTGTTTAAAATGACTGACGTACGATTGACGCATTGTTTGAAACGAATGACGTATTGTTTAAAATGATTGACGTACGATTGACGCATTGTTTGAAACGATTGACGTATTGTTCGAAACGATAGACATATTGCTTGAAATGACTGACGTACGATTGACGCATTGTTTGAAACAATTGACGTATTGTTTAAAATGATTGACGTACAATTGACGCATTGTTTGAAACAATTGACGTATTGTTTAAAATGATTGACGTACAATTGATGTATTATTTGAAACGATTGACGCATTGTTTGAAATGATTGACGTACGATTTACGCTTAGCCTACTTTGAAATGATTGACGTATTGTTTGAAACGATTGATGTATTTTTTAAAATGATTGACGTACGATTGACACATTGTTTGAAATGAATGATGTATTGCTTAAAATGAATGATGTACGATTGACACATTGTTTGACAAGGTTGACGTATTGTTTAAGATGATTGACGTATGATTAACGCATTGTTTGAAACGATTGTTGTATTGTTCGAAATGACTGAAGTACGATTGACGCATTGTTTGAAACGAATGACGTATTGTTTAAAATGATTGATGTACGATTGACGCATTGTTTGAAACGATTGACATATTGTTTGAAATGACTGACGTATGATTGACGCATTGTTTGAAACGATTAACTTATTGTTTAAAATGATTGACGTATGATTGGCGTATTTTTTGAAATGACTGACGTATGATTGACGCATTGTTTGAAACGATTGACGTATTGTTTAAAATGATCGATGTACAATTGACGCATTGTTTGAAACGATTGAAGTATTGTTTACAATGAATGACGTACGATTGACGCAATGTTTGAAACGATTAACTTATTGTTTAAAATGACTGACGTATGATTGACGCATTGTTTGAAACGATTAACTTATTGTTTAAAATGATTGACGTATGATTGGCGTATTGTCTGAAATGACTGACGTATGATTGACGCATTGTTTGAAACGATTGACATATTGTTTAAAATGATTAACGTATGATTGACGTATTGTTTGAAATGACTGACGTATGATTGCTGCATTGTTTGGAACAATTGACGTATTGCTTAAAATGATCGATGTACGATTGACGCATTATTTAAAACGATTAACGTATTGTTTAAAATGATTGTCATATGATTGACGCATTGTTTGAAACGATTGACGTATTTTTTGAAATGACTGACGTATGATTGACGCATTGTTATAGACGATTGACGTATTGTTTTAAATGATTGATGTACGATTGATGCATTGTTTGAAACGATTGACATATTGTTTGAAATGACTGACGTATGATTGACTCATAGTTTGAAACGATTGACGTATTGTTTAAAATGACTGATGTATGATGACGCATTGTTTGAAACGAATGACATATTGTTTAAAATGATTGATGTACGATTGACGCATTGTTTGGAACGATTAACGTAATGTTTAAAATGATTGATGTACGATTGACGCATTATTTGAAACGATTAACGTATGGTTTAAAATGATTGAGGTATGATTGACGCATTGTTTGAAACGATTGACGTATTGTTTGAAATGATTGACGTATGATTGACGCATTGTTTGAAACGATTGACGTATTGTTTAAAATGATTGATGTGTGATTGACGTATTGTTTGAAATGACTGACGTATGATTGACCCATTGTTTGAAACGATTGACGTAATGATTAAAATGATCGATGTATGATTGACGCATTGTTTAAAATGATTATCGTATTGTTTAAAATGATTAGAGTATGATTGACGCATTGTTTGAATCGATTGACGTATTGTTTGAAATGACTGACGTATGATTGACTCATTGTTTGGAACGATTGACGTATTGTTTAAAATGATTGACGTATGATTGACGCAATGTTTGAAATGATTGATGTATTGTTTAAAATAATTGATGTACGATTGACGCATTGTTTGAAACGATTGACGTATTGTTTAAAATGATTGACGTATGATTGACGCATTATTTGAAATGATTAACGTATTGTTTAAAATGATTGACGTATGATTGATGCATTGTTTGAAACGATTGACATATTGTTTGAAATGACTGACGTATGATTGACGCATTTTTTTAAACGAATGATGTATTGTTTAAAATGATTGATGTACGATAGAGGCATTGTTTGGAACGATTAATGTATTATTTAAAATAATTGATGTACGACTGACGCATTGTTTGAAACGATTGACATATTGTTTGAAATGACTGACGTATGATTGACTCATTGTTTGAAACGATTAACGTATTGTTTAAAATAATTGACGTATGATTGACGTATTGTTTGAAATGACTGACGTATGATTGATGCATTGTTTGAAACAATTGACGTATTGCTTGAAACGATCGATGTACGATTGACGCATTGTTTAAAACGATTTACGTATTGTTTAAAATGATTGACTTATGATTGACGCATTGTTTGAAACGATTGACGTATTTTTTGAAATGACTGACGTATGATTGACGCATTGTTTTAGACGATTGACGTATTGTTTAAAATAATTGATGTACGATTAACGCATTGTATGAAACGATTGACATATTGTTTGAAATGACTGACGTATGATTGACTCATTGTTTGAAACGATTGACATATTGTTTAAAATGACTGATGTATGATGAAGCATTGTTTGAAATTAATGACATATTGTTTAAAATGATTGATGTACGATTGACGCAATGTTTAGAACGATTAACGTAATGTTTAAAATGATTGATGTATGATTGACGCATTATTTGAAACGATTAACGTATTGTTTAAAATGATTGAGGTATGATTGACGCATTGTTTGAAACGATTGACATATTGTTTGAAATGATTGACGTATGATTGACCCATTGTTTGAAACGATTGACGTATTGTTTAAAATGATTTATGTATGACTGACGCAATGTTTGAAACGATTGACATATTATTTGAAATGACTGACGTATGATTGACGCATTGTTTGAAACGATTGACATATTGTTTAAAATGACTGACGTATGATTGACGCATTGTTTGAAACGATTAAAGTATTGTTTAAAATGATTGACGTGTGATTGACGTATTGTTTGAAATGATTGACGTATGATTGACGCATTGTTTGAAAAGATTGACGTATTGTTTAAAATGATCGATGTACGATTGACGCATTGTTTAAAATGATTATCGTATTGTTTAAAATGATTGAAGTATGATTGACGCATTGTTTGAAACGATTGACGTATTGTTTGAAATGACTGACGTATGATTGACGCATTGTTTGGAACGATTGACGTATTGTTTAAAATGATTGACGTATGATTGACGCATTGTTTGAAACGATTGACGTATTGTTTAAAATAATTGATGTACGATCGACGCATTGTTTGAAACGATTGATGTATTGTTTAAAATGATTGATGTACGATTGACGAATTACTTGAAATGATTAACGTATTGTTTAAAATGATTGACGTATGATTGACGCATTGTTTGAAACGATTGATGTGTTGTTTGGAATGACTGACGTATGATTGACGCATTGTTTGAAACGATTGACATATTGTTTGAAATGACTGACGTATGATTGACGCATTTTTTGAAACAAATGACGTATTGTTTAGAATGATTGATGTACGATTGACGCATTGTTTGGAACGATTAACGTATTGTTTAAAATAATTGATGTACGATTGACGCATTGTTTGAAACGATTGACATATTGTTTAAAGTGATTGACATATGATTGACCCATTGTTTAAAACGATTGGCGCATTGTTTAAAATAATTGATGTACGATTGACGCATTGCTTGAAACGATTGACGTATTGTTTAAAATTATTGATGTACAATTGACGCATTGTTTGAAACGATTAACTTATTGTTTAAAATGATTGACGTATGATTGGCGTATTGTTTGAAATAACTGACCTATGATTGACACATTGTTTGAAACGATTGATGTATTGTTTAAGATTGATGTTAGATTGACGCATTGTTTGAAATGATTAACGTATTGTTTAAAATTAATGAATACGATTGATGCATTGTTTGAAACGATTAACTTATTGTTTAAAATGACCAATGTATGATTGACGCATTGTTTGAAACGATTAACTTATTGTTTAAAAATATTGACACATGATTGGCGTATTGTTTGAAATGACTGACGTATGATTGACGCATTGAAACGATTGACGTATTGTTAAAAATGATCGATGTACGATTGATGCATTGTTTGAAACGATTGACGTATTGTTTAAAATGAATGACGTACGATTGACGCATTGTTTGAAACGATTGACGTATTGTTTAAAACGATTGACGTATTGTTTGAAATGATTGACGTACGATTGACGCATTGTTTAAAACGATTGACGTATTGTTTAAAATGATTGATGTACGATTGACTCATTGTTTGAAACGATTGACGTATTGTTTAAAATGATTGACGTACGATTGACGCATTATTTGAAATGATTAACGTATTGTTTAAAATGATTGACGTATGATTGACGCATTGTTCGAAACGATTGATATATTGTTTGGAATGACTGACGTATGATTGACTTATTGTTTGAAACGATTGACATATTGTTTGAAATGACTGATGTACGATTGACGCATTGTTTGGAACGATTAACGTATTGTTTGAAAATATTGATGTACGATTGACGCATTGTTTGAAACGATTAACATATTGTTTACAGTGATTGACGTATGATTGACGCATTGTTTAAAACGATTGACGTATTGTTTGAAATGATTGACGTACAATTGACGCATTGTTTGAAACGATTGACGTATTGTTTAAAATGATTGACGTATGATTGACGCATTGTTTGAAACAATTGATATATTGTATAAAATGATTGAAATACGATTGACGCATTATTTGAAACGATTAACGTATTGTTTGAAATGACTGACGTACGATTGACGTATTGTTTAAAACGATAGACGTATTGTTTAAAATGATTGACGTACGATTGACGCATTGTTTAAAACGATTGACGTATTGTTTAAAATGATTGATGTACGATTGACGCATTGTTTGAAACGATTGACGTATTGTTTAAAATGATTGACGTACGATTGACGCATTATTTGAAATGATTAACGTATTGTTTAAAATGATTGACGTATGATTGACGCATTGTTTTAAACGATTGATTTATTGTTTGGAATGACTGACGTATGATTGACACATTGTTTGAAACGATTGACATATTGTTTGAAATGACTGATATACGATTGACGCATTTTTTGGAACGATTAACGTATTGTTTAAAATTTTTGATGTACGATTGACGCATTTTTTGAAACGATTAACATATTGTTTAAAGTGATTGACGTATGATTGACGCATTGTTTAAAATGATTGGCGTATTGTTTAGAATGATTGATGTACGATTGACGCATTGTTTGAAACGATTGACGTATTGTTTAAAATGATTGATGTACGATTGACGCATTGTTTGAAACGATTCACATATTGTTTGAAATGACTGACATATGATTGACGCATTGTTTGAAACGATCTACGTATTGTTTGAAATGACTGACGTACGATTGACATATTGTTTGAAACGATTGATGTATTGTTTGAAACGATTGACTTATTGTTTGAAAAGATTAACATACGATTGACACATTGTTTGAAACGAATGACGTATTGTTTGAAATGATTGATATACGATTGACGGATTGTTTGAAACGATTAACTTATTGTTTGAAATGACTGACGTATGATTGACGCATTGTTTGAAACGATTGACGTATTGTTTAAATGATTGATGTACGATTGATGCATTGTTTGGAACGATTGATATATTGTTTGAAATGACTGACATATGATTCGCATTGTTTGAAACAATTGACTTATTGTTTAAAATGAATGACGTATGATTGACGCATTATTTGAAACGTTTGACGTATTTTTTAAAATGATTGACGTATGATTGACGCATTATTTGAAATGATTAACGTATTGTTTAAAATGATTGACATATTATTGACGCATTGTTTGAAACGATTGATGTATTGTTTGGAATGACTGACATATGATTGACGCATTGTTTGAAACGATTGACATATTGTTTGAAATGACTGACGTATGATTGACGCATTGTTTGGAACGAATGACGTATTGTTTAAAATGATTGATATACAACTGACGCATTGTTTGGAACGATTAACATATTGTTTAAAATGATTGATGTACGATGATGCATTTTTTGAAACGATTAATGTATTGTTTAAAATGATTGACGTATGATTGACGCATTGTTTGAAACGATTGACGTATTGTTTGAAACGATTGACGTATTGTTTGAAATGACTGACATATGATTGACGCATTGTTTAAAATGATTGACGTATTGTTTAAAATGACTGATGTATGATTGACGCATTGTTTGAAACCATTAACGTATTGTTTAAAATGATTGACGTGTGATTTACGTATTGTTTGAAATGACTGACGTATGATTGACGCATTGTTTGAAACGATTGACATATTGTTTAAAATGATCGATGCACGATTGACGCATTATTTAAAATGATTAACGTTTTGTTTAAAATGATTGGCGTATGATTGACGCATTGTTTGAAACGATTGACGTATTGTTTAAAATGATTGATGTACGATTGACGCATTGTTTGAAACGATTGACGTATTGTTTAAAATGATTGACGTACGATTGACGCATTATTTGAAATGATTAACGTATTTTTCAAAATGATTGACGTATGATTGACGGATTGTTTGAAACGATTGATGTATTGTTTGGAATGACTGACGTATGATTGACGCATTGTTTGAAACGATTGACATATTGTTTGAAATGACTGACGTATGATTGATGCATTGTCTGAAACGAATGATGTATTGTTTAAAATGAGTGATGTACGATTGACGCATTTTTTGGAACGATTAACGTATTGTTTAAAATGATTGATGTACGATTGACGCAATGTTTGAAACGATTAACATTGTTTGAAGTGATTGACGAATGATTGACGCATTGTTTAAAACGATTGGCGCATTGTTTAAAATGATTGATGTACGATTGACGCATTGTTTGAAACGATTTACGTATTGTTTAAAATGATTGATGTACGATTGACGCATTGTTTAGAACGATTAACGTATTGTTTATAATGATTGATGTATGATTGGTGTAATTTTTGAAATGACTGACGTACGATTGACGCATTGTTCGAAACGATTGATGTATTGTTTAAAATAAATGATATGCGATTGACGCATTGCTTGAAACGATTGACGTATTGTTTGAAATGATTGACGTTCGATTGACGCATTGTTTGAAACGATTGACGTAATTGTTTGAAATAACTGACGTACGATTGACGCATTATTTGAAACGATTGACGTATTTTTTGGAATGACTGACGTATGATTGACGCATTGTTTGAAAAGATTGACGTATTGTTTAAAATAATTGACGTACAATTGACACTTTGTTTGAAACGATTGACGTATTGTTCAAAATCATTGACGTACAATTGACGCATTGTATGAAACGATTGACGTATTCTTTGAAATGATTAACGTACGATTGATGCATTTTTTTAAACGATCGACGTATTGTTTAAAATGATTGATGTACGATTGACGCATTGTTCAAAACGATTGACATATTGTTCGAAATGATTGACGTACGATTGACACATTGTTTGAAATGATTGACGTATTGTTTGGAACGATTGACATTGTTTAAAATGATTGACATACGATTGACACATTGTTTGAAACGAATGACGTATTGTTTAAAATGATTGATGTACTATTGACGCATTGTTTGAAATGATCAACGTATTGTTTGAAATGACTGACGTATGATTGATGTATTGTTTGAAACGATTGATGTATTGTTTAAAATGACTGACGTATGATTGACGCATTGTTTGAAACGAATGACCTATTGTTTAAAATAATTGATGTACAATTGACGCATGGTTTGGGACGATTAACATATATTTTAAAATGATTGATGTACGATTGACGCATTGTTTGAAACGATTAACATATTGTTTAAAATGATTGACGTATGATTGACGCATTGTTTGAAACGATTGACGTATTGTTTGAAATGACTGATGTATGATTGACGCATTGATTAAAACGATTGACGTATTGTTTGAAATGACTAACGTATGATTGACGCATTGTTTGAAACGATTGACTTATTGTTTAAAATGATTGAAGTACGATTGACGCATTGTTTGAAACGATTGACATATTGTTTGAAATGACTGAGGTATTATTGACTCATTGTTTGAAACGATTGACGTATTGTTTAAAATGACTGACGCATGATTGACGCATTGTTTGAAACGATTATCGTATTGTTTAAAATGATTGATGTACAATTAATGTATTGTTTTAAACGATTGAAGTATTGTTTAAAATGATTGATGTATGATTGACGCATTGTTTAAAACGATTGACGTATGATTGATGCAATGTTTGAAACGATTGACATATTGTTTAAAATGATTGATGTACTATTGACACATTGTTTAAAACGATTAACGTATGTTTAAAATGATTGAAATATGATTGACGCATTGTTTGAAACGATTGACGTATTTTTTAAATGACTGACGTATGATTGAAATATGATTGACGCATTGTTTGAATCGATTGACGTATTTTTTTAAATGACTGACGTATGATTGACGCCTTGTTTTAAACGATTGACGTATTGTTTAAAATGATTGATGTACGATTGACGCATTGTTTGAAACGATTGATATATTGTTTGAAATGACTGACGTATGATTGACTCATTGTTTGGAACGATTGACGTATTGTTTAAAATGACTGACGTATGATTGACGCATTGTTTGAAACGAATGACATATTGTTTAAAATGATTGATGTATGATTAACGCATTGTTTAGAACGATTAACGTAATATTTAAAATGATTGATAAACTATTGACGCATTGTTTGAAATGATCAACGTATTGTTTGAAATGACTGACGTTTGATTGATGTATTGTTTGAAACGATTGATGTATTGTTTAAAATGACTGACGTATGATTGACGCATTGTTTGAAACGAATGACGTATTGTTTAAAATAATTGATGTACCATTGACGCATGGTTTGGAACGATTAACATATTGTTTAAAATGATTGATGTACGATTGACGCATTGTTTGAAACGATTAACGTATTGTTTAAAATGATTGACGTATGATTGACGCATTTTTTGAAACGATTGACGTATTGTTTGAAATGACTGATGTATGATTGACGCATTGATTAAAACGATTGACGTATTGTTTAAAATGATTGACATATGATTAAACGCATTGTTTGAAACGATTGACTTATTGTTTAAAATAATTGATGTACGATTGATGCATTGTTTGAAACGATTGACATATTGTTTGAAATGACTGACGTATTATTGACTCATTGTTTGAAACGATTGACGTATTGTTTAAAATGACTGACGCATGATTGACGTATTGTTTGAAACGATTAACGTATTGTTTAAAATGATTGATGTACAATTAATGTATTGTTTTAAACGATTGAAGTATTGTTTAAAATGATTGATGTATGATTGACGCATTGTTTAAAACAATTGACGTATGATTGATGCAATGTTTGAAACGATTGACATATTGTTTAAAATGATTGATGTACGATTGACACATTGTTTAAAACGATTAACGTATTGTTCAAAATGATTGACATATGATTGACGCATTGTTTCAAACGATTGACGTATTTTTTTAAATGACTGACGTATGATTGACATATGATTGACGCATTGTTTGAAACGATTGACGTATTTTTTTAAATGACTGACGTATGATTGACGCCTTGTTTTAAACGATTGACGTATTGTTTAAAATGATTGATGTACGACTGACGCAGAGTTTGAAACGATTGACATATTGTTTGAAATGACTGACGTATGATTGACTCATTGTTTGAAACGATTGACGTATTGTTTAAAATGACTGACGTATGCTTGCGCATTGTTTGAAACGAATGACATATTGTTTAAAATGATTGATGTATGATTAACGCATTGTTTAGAACGATTAACGTAATATTTAAAATGATTGATGTACGATTGACGCATTGTTGGAAACGATAAACGTATTGTTTAAAATGATTGACGTATGATTGACGCATTGTTTGAAACGATTGACATATTGTTTGAAATAACTGACGTATGATTGACGCATTGTTTGAAATGATTGACGTATTGTTTAAAATGATTGCTGTACGATTGACGCAATGTTTGAAACGATTGACATATTGTTTGAAATGACTGACATATGATTGACGCATTGTTTGAAACGATTGACGTATTGTTTAAAATGACTGACGTATGATTGACGCATTGTTTGAAACGATTAACATTTTGTTTAAAATGATGGACATGTGATTGACGTATTGTTTGAAATGACTGACGTATGATTGACGCATTGTTTGAAACGATTGACGTATTGTTTAAAATGATCGATGTACGATTCACGCATTGTTTAAAATGATTGACGTACGATTGACGCAATATTTGAAATGATTAATCGTTCCAAGCAATGCGTCAATCGTACATCGATCATTTTAAACAATACATCATTCGTTTCAAACAATGCGTCAATCTTACATCAGTCATTTTAAACAATACGTCAATCGTTTCAAACAATGCATCAATTGTACATCAATCATTTAAACAATACGTCAATCGTTTCAAACAATGCGTCAATCATAAGTCAGTCATTTCAAACAATACGGTAATTGTTTCAAACAATGCGTCAATCGTACATCAATCATTTCAAACAATACGGTAATTGTTTCAAACAATGCGTCAATCGTACATCAATCATTTCAAACAATACGTCATTCGTTTCAAACAATGCGTCAATCGTATGTCAATCATTTCAAACAATATGTCAATCGTTTCAAACAATACGTCAATCGTTTCAAACAATGTGTCAATCGTATGTCAGTCATTCTAAACAATATGTCGATCGTTTCAAACAATGCGTCAATCATACGTCAGTCATTTCAAACAATATGTCAATCGTTTCAAACAATGCGTCAATCGTACATCGATCATTTTAAACAATACGTCAATCGTTTCAAACAATGCGTCAATAGTACATCAATCATTTTAAACAATACGCCAATCGTTTTGAACAATGCTTCAATCATACGTTAATGACTTTAAACAATATGTTAATCGTTTCAAACAATGCGTCAATCGTACATCAATAATTTTAAACAATACGTTAATCGTTCCAAACAATGCGTCAATCGTACATCAATCATTTTAAACAATACGTCATTCGTTTCGAACAATGCGTCAATCATACGTCAGTCATTTCAAACAATATGTCAATCGTTTCAAACGATGCGTCTTTTATACGTCATTCATTCCAAACAATACATCAATCGTTTCAAACAATGCGTCAATCATACGTCAATCATTTCAAACAATACGTTAATCATTTCAAATAATGCGTCAATCGTACGTCAATCATTTGAAAGAAAACGTCAATCGTTTCAAACAATGCGTCAATCGTACATCAATCATTTTAAACAATACGTCAATCGTTTCAAACAATGCGTCATTCGTACGTCAATCATTTCAAACAATTAGTCAATCATTTCGAACATTGCGTCAATCATACATCAGTCATTTCAAACAATACATCAATCGTTTCAAACAATGCGTCAATCATACATCAATCATTTTAAACAATACTTAAATCGTTTTAAACAATAGATTAATCGTACATCTATCATTTTAAACAATACGTCAATCGTTTCAAACAATGCGTCAATAATACGTCAGTCATTTCAAACAATACTTTAATTATATGTCAATCATTTTAAACAATACGTGAATCGTTTCAAACAATGCGTTAACCATACGTCAGTCATTTTAAACAATACGTCGATGGTTTTAAACAATGTGTCAATCATACGTCAGTCATTTCAAACAATATGTCATTCGTTTCAAACAATGCGTCAATCGTACATCAATCATTTTAAACAATACGTCAATCGTTTCAAACAATGCCTCAATCGTACATCAATCATTTTAAACAACACGCCAATCGTTTCAAACAATGCATCAATCATACGTCTTTCATTTTAAACAGAACGTTAATTATTTCAAATAATGCGTCAATCCTACGTCAATCATTTCAAACCACACGTCAATCGTTTCAAACAATGCGTCAATTGTATATAAATCATTTTGAACAATACGTCAATCGTTTCGAATAATGCGTCAATCATACGTCAGTCATTTAAAAAAATATGTCAAATGTTTTAAACGATGCGTCAATCATACATCAATCATTTTAAACAATACATTAATCGTTTCAAACAATGTGTCAATATGTACATCAATCATTTTAAACAATATGTTAATTGTTCCAAACTATGCGTCAATCGTACATCAATCATTTTAAACAATACGTCATTCATTTCAAACAATGTGTCAATCATACGTCAGTAATTTCAAACAATACGTCAATCGTTTCAAACAATGCATCAATCGTACATCAATCATTTGAACAATACGTCAATCGTTTCAAACAATGCGTCAATTATACGTCAGTCATTTCAAACAATACGTTAATCGTTTCAAACAATGCGTCAATCATACGTCAATCATTTTAAACAATACGTCATTCGTTTCAAACAATGTGTCAATCGTATGTCAATCATTTCAAACAATACGTCAATCGTTTCAAACAATGCGTCAATCATACATCAGTCATTTCAAACAATATGTAAATAGTTTCAAACAATGCGTCAATCATACGTCAATCATTTTAAACAATACTTTTATCGTTTTAAACAATGCATCAATCGTACATTGATCATTTAAAACAATACGTCAATCGCTTCAAGCAATGCGTTAATCATACGTCTGTCATATCAAACAATACGTCAATCATATGTCAATCATTTTGAACAATACGTTAATCGTTTCAAACAATGAGTTAATCAAAAGTCAGTCATTTTACACAATTCATCGATCGTTTCAAACAATACGTCAATCATACGTCAGTCATTTCAAACAATATGTCAATCGTTTCAAACAATGCGTCAATCGTACATCCATAATTTTAAACAATACGTCAATCGTTTCAAACAATGCGTCAATCATACGTCAATTATTTTAAACAATACGTTAATCGTTCCAAACAATGCGTCAATCGTACATCAATCATTTTAAACAATACGTTAATCCTTCCAAACAATGCGTCAATCGTACATCAATCATTTTGAACAATACGTTAATCGTTTCAAATAATGCGTCAATCGTATGTCAATCATTTTAAACAATACGTTAATCGTTTCAAATAATGCGTCAACAGTACGTCAATCATTTTAAACAATACTTCAATCGTTTCAAACAATGCGTCAACCGTACGTCAATCAATTTAAACAATACGTCAATCGTTTCAAAAAATGCGTCAATCGTACGTCATTCGTTTCAAACAATGCGTCAATCATACTTAAGTCATTTAAAACAATACGTCAATTGTTTCAAACAATGCGTCAATCATACGTCATTCGTTTCAAACAATGCGTCAATCATACGTCTTTCATTTTAAACAGAACGTTAATCATTTTAAATAATGCGTCAATCATACGTCAATTATTTTAAACAATACGTCAATCGTTTAAAACAATTCGTCAATCGTACATCAATCATTTTCAACGATACGTCAATCGTTTCAAACAATGCGTCAATCGTACGTCAATCATTTTAAACAATACGTCAATCGTTTCAAACAATGCGTCAATCATACGTCAGTCATTGCAAACAATATGTCAATCGTTTTAAACAATGTGTCAATCATACGTCAATTATTTTAAACAATACGTTAATCGTACATCGATCATTTTAAACAATACGTGAATCGTCTCATATGCGTCAATCATACGTCACTCATTTCAAACAATACGTCAATCACACGTCAATCATTTTAAACAATACGTTAAACGTTTCAAACAATGCGTCAATCATACGTCAGTCATTCTAAACAATACGTCAATCGTTTCAAACAATGCGTCAATCATACGTCAGTCATTTCAAACAATATGTCAATCGTTTCAAACAATGCGTCAATCGTACATCGATCATTTTTAACAATACGTCAATCGTTTCAAACAATCTGATAAACATACGTCAGTTATTTCAAACAATACGTCAATAGTTTCAAACAATGCGTCAATCAATGTCAATTATTTTAAACAATACGTTAATCGTTTCAAACAATGCGTCAATCGTACATCAATCATTTTTAACATTGCGTTAATTGTTCTAATCAATGCGTCAATCGTACATCAAATATTTTAAACTATATCTCATTCGTTTCAAACAATGCGTCAATCATACATTAGTGATTTTAAACAATAAGTCAATCGTTTCAAACAATGAGTCAATCATACGTCAGTCATTTCAAACAATATGTTAATTGTTTCAAACAATGCGTCAATCGTACATCAATCATTTTAAACAATACGTCAATCGTTTAAAACAATGCGTCAATCATACGTCAGTCATTTAAAAAAATACGTCAATCGTTTCAAACAATGCGTCAATCATATGTTAATCATTTTAAACAATACGTTAATCGTTTCAAATAACGCGTCAATCGTACGTCAATCATTTTAAACAATACGTCAATCGTTTCAAACAATGCATCAATTATACTTCAGTCATTTGAAAAAATATGTCAATTGTTTCAAACAATGCATCGATCGTACATCAATCATTTTAAACAATACGTCAATAGTTTCAAATAATGCATCAATTATACTTCAGTCATTTGAAAAAATATGTCAATTGTTTCGAACAATGCGTCAATCATACGTCAATCATTTTAAACAATACGTTAATCGTTTCAAACAATGCGTCAATCGTACATCAATCATTTTAAACAATATGTTAATCGTTCCAAACAATGCGTCAATCGTACATCAATCATTTTGAACAATACGTCATTCGTTTCAAACAATGCGTCAATCATACGTCAGTCATTTTAAACAATACGTCAATCGTTTCAAACAATGAGTCAATCATATGTCAGTCATTTCAAACAATATATCAATCATTTCAAACAATGCATCAATCGTACATCAATCATTTGAACAATACGTCAATCGTTTCAAACAATGCGTCAATCATACGTCAGTCATTTCAAACAATACGTTAATCTTTTCAAACAATGCGTCAATCGTACATCAATCATTGCAAACAATATGTCATTCGTTTCAAACAATGTGTCAATCGTATGTCAATCATTTCAAACAATATGTCAATCGTTTCAAACAATACGTCAATAGTTTCAAACAGTGCGTCAATTCTACGTTCATCATTTTAATTAATACGTTAATCGTTTCAAATAATGCGTCAATCGTACGTCAATCATTTTAAACAATACATCAATCGTTTCAAACAATGCGTCAATCAAACATCAATCATATTAAACAATACGTCAATCGTTTCAAACAATGCGTCAATTGTACATCAATTATTTTAAACAATACGTCAATCGTTTCTAATAATGCGTCAATCATACGTCAGTCATTTCAAACAATACGTTAATCGTTCCAAACAATACGTCAATCGTACATATATAATTTTAAACAATACGTCAATCGTTTCAAACAATGCGTTTATCGTATGTCAATCATTTAAACAATACGTCAATCGTTTTAAACAATGCATCAATCATACGTCAGTCATTTCAAACAATACGTCAATCGTTTCAAACAGTGCGTCAATCATACATCAATCATTTTAAACAATAGGTTAATCGTTTCAAATAATGCGTCAATCGTACATCAATCATTTTAAAGAAAACGTCAATCGTTCCAAACAAAGCGTCAATCATAACGTCAGTCATTTCAAACAATACTTTAATCGTTTTAACAATACATTAATCGTACATCGATCATTTCAAACAATACGTCAATCGTTTCAAACAATGCGTCAATCATACGTCAGTCATTTCATACAATACTTCAATCATATGTCAATCATTTTAAACAATACGTTAATCGTTTCAAACAATGCGTTAATCATACGTCAGTCATTTTGAACAATACGTCGATGGTTTCAAACAATGCGTCAATCATACGTCAGTCATTTCAAACAATATGTCAATCGTTTCAAACAATGCGTCAATCGTACATCAATCATTTTAAACAATACGTCAATCGTTTCAAACAATGCCTCAATCGTACATCAATCATTTTAAACAATACGCCAATCGTTTTGAACAATGCGTCAATCTTATGTCAATCACTTTAAATAATATGTTAATCATTTCAAACAATGCGTCAATCGTACATCATTCATTTTAAACAATACGGTAATCGTTCCAAACAACGCGTCAATCGTACATCATTCATTTTAAATAATATGTCAATCGTTTCAAAGAATGCATCAATCATACGTCAGTCATTTCAAACAATACATCAATCGTTTCAAACAATGCAACAATCATACGTCTTTCATTTTAAACAGAACGTTAATCATTTCAAATAATGCATCAATCATACGTCAATCATTTTAAAAAAATACGTCAATCATTTCAAACAATGCGTCAATCGTACATCAATCATTTTAAACAATACATCAATCGTTTCAATTATTGCATCAATCATATGTCAGTCATTTAAAAAAATACGTCAATTGTTTCAAACAATGCGTCAATCATACGTCAATCATTATAAACAATACGTTAATTGTTTCAAACAATGCGTCAATCTTACGTCAGTCATTTTAAACAATGCGTCAGTCGTTTCAAACAATGCTTCAATCGTACATCAATCATTTAAACAATACGTCAATCGTTTCAAACAATGCGTCAATCATAAGTCAGTCATTTCAAACAATACGTTAATCGTTTCAAACAATGCGTCAATAGTACATCAATCATTTCAAACAATACGTCATTCGTTTCAAACAATGCGTCAATCGTATGTCAATCATTTCAAACAATATGTCAATCGTTTCAAACAATATGTCAATCGTTTCAAACAATGTGTCAATCGTACGTCAGTCATTTTAAACAATACGTCGATCGTTTCAAACAATGCGTCAATCATACGTCAGTCATTTCAAACAATATGTCAATCGTTTCAAACAATGCGTCAATCGTACATCAATCATTTTAAACAATACGTCAATCGTTTCAAACAATGCGTCAATAGTACATCAATCATTTTAAACAATACGCCAATCGTTTTAAACAATGCCTCAATCATACGTTAATCACTTTAACCAATATGTTAATCGTTTCAAACAATGCGTCAATCGTACATCAATAATTTTAAACAATACGTTAATCCTTCCAAACAATGCGTCAATCGTACATCAATCATTTTAAACAATACGTCATTCGTTTCGAACAATGCGTCAATCATTCGTCAGTCATTTCAAACAATATGTCAATCGTTTCAAACAATGCGTCTTTTATACGTCATTCATTCCAAACAATACATCAATCGTTTCAAACAATGCGTCAATCATACCACAATCATTTCAAACAATACGTTAATCATTTCAAATAATGCGTCAATCGTACGTCAATCATTTCAAAGAAAACGTCAATCGTTTCAAACAATGCGTCAATCGTTCATCAATCATTTTAAACAATACGTCAATCGTTTCAAACAATGCGTCAACCGTACGTCAATCATTATAAACAATTCGTCAATCGTTTCAAACATTGCGTCAATCATACATCAGTCATTTCAAACAATACATCATTCGTTTCAAACAATGTGTCAATCATACATCAATCATTTTAAACAATACTTAAATCGTTTTAAACAATAGATTAATCGTACATCTATCATTTTAAACAATACGTCAATCATTTCAAACAATGCGTCAATCATACGTCAGTCATTTCAAACAATACTTTAATCAAATGTCAATCATTTTAAACAATACGTGAATCGTTTCAAACAATGCGTTAATCATACGTCAGTCATTTTAAACAATACGTCGATGGTTTCAAACAATATGTCAATCATACGTCAGTCATTTCAAACAATATGTCATTCGTTTCAAACAATGCCTCAATCGTACATCAATCATTTTAAACAACACGCCAATCGTTTCAAACAATGCATCAATCATACGTCTTTCATTTTAAACAGAACGTTAATCATTTCAAATAATGCGTCAATCCTACGTCAATCATTTTAAACCACACGTCAATCGTTTCAAACAATGCGTCAATCGTACATCAATCATTTCAAACAATACGTCAATCGTTTCAAATAATGCGTCAATCATACGTCAGTCATTTAAAAAAATATGTCAATTGTTTCAAACAATGCGTCAATCATACGTCAATCATTTTAAACAATACATTAATCGTTTCAAACAATGTGTCAATATGTACATCAATCATTTTAAAAAATACGTCAATCGTTTCAAACAATGCATCAATCATACGTCAATCATTTTAAACAATACGTCAATCGTATCAAACAATGCGTCAATTATACGTCAGTCATTTCAAACAATACGTCAATCGTTTCAAACAATGCGTCAATCATGTGTTAATCATTTTAAACAATACGTTAATGATTTTAATCAATACGTCAATCGTACATCGATCATTTTAAACAATACGTCAATCGTTTCAAACAATGCGTCAATCGTACATCGATATTTTAAACAATACGTCAATCGTTTCAAACAATGCGTCAATCATACGTCAGTCATTTCAAACAATACTTCAATCTCACATCAATCATTTTAAACAATACGTTAATCGTTTCATACAATGCGTCAATCATACGTCAGTCATTTCAAACAATATGTCAATCGTTTCGAACAATGCGCCAATCATACATCAATCATTTTAAACAATACGTCAATCGTTTCAAACAATGCGTCAATCGTACATCAATCATTTTAAACAATGCGCCAATCGTTTTAAACAATGCGTCAATCACACGTCAAACACTTTAAACAATATGTTAATCGTTTCAAACAATGCGTCAATCGTACATCAATCATTTTAAACAATACGTTGATCGTTCCAAACAATGCGTCAATCGTACATCAATCATTTTTAACAATACGTCATTCGTTTCAAACAATGCGTCAATCATATGTCAGTCATTTCAATTAACCCTTTTACCCCCAAAGGACGTACTGGTACGTTTCACATAAGCCATCCCTTTACCCCCATGGACGTACCGGTACGTCCTTGCAAAAAAATGCTATAAAAATTATTTTTTTCATATTTTTGATAATTTTTTGAAAAAATTCAGGCATTTTCCAAGAGAATGAGACCAACCTGACCTGTCTATGACAATAATTGAGGCTGTTAGAGCAATTTAAAGAATATATACTGCAAAATATACTGGGAAAAAATAACCCCTTTGGGGTTAAGGGCTGGAAATTTCCAAATAGCCTGGGGGTTAAAGGGTTAATATGTCAATCGTTTCAAACAATGCGTCAATCATACGTCAGTCATTCCAAACAATACATCAATCGTTTCAAACAATGCGTCAATCATACTTCAATCATTTTAAACAATACGTTAAAATATTGTTTAAAATGATTCATGTACAAATTGACGCATTGTTTGAAACAATTAACGTATTGTTTATAATGATTGACATATGATTGACGCATTGTTTGAAACAATTGACGTATTTTTTTAAATGACTGACATATGATTGATGCAATAATTGAAACGATTGATGTATTGTTTAAAATGATTGATGTACGATTGACGCATTGTTTGAAATGATTGACGTATTTTTTTAAAATGATTGACTTATGATTGATGCATTATTTGAAATGATTAACGTTCTGTTTAAAATGAAAGACGTATGATTGTTGCATTGTTTGAAACGATTGATGTATTGTTTGAAATGACTGACGTATGATTGATGCATTCTTTGAAACAATTGACATATTGTTTAAAATGAATGATGTACGATTGACGCATTGTTTGGAACGATTACCGTATTGTTTAAAATGAATGATGTGAGATTGACGCATTGTTTGAAATGATTAACATATTGTTTAAAGTGATTGACATATGATTGACGCATTGTTTAAAACGATTGGCGTATTGTTTAAAATGATTGATGTACGATTGAGACATTGTTTGAAACGATTGACGTATTGTTTAAAATGATTGATGTACGATTGACGCATTGTTTGAAACAATTGACATATTGTTTGAAATGACTGACGTATGATTGACGCATTGTTTGAAACCATCGACATATTGTTTAAAATGACTGACGTATGATTAACGCATTGTTTGAAACGATTAACGTATTGTTTAAAATGATTGACATATGATTGAAGTATTGTATGAAATGACTGACGTATGATTGACGCATTGTTTGAAACGATTGACGTATTGTTTGAAATGATCGATGTACGATTAATGTAATGTTAAAACGATTAAAGTATTGTTTAAAATGATTGACGTATGATTGACGCATTGTTTGAAACTATTTACGTATTGTTTGAAATGACTGACGTATGATTGACGCTTTGTTTGGAACGATTGACGTTTTCTTTAAAATGATTGACGTACGATTGACGCATTATTTGAAACGATTAACGTATTGTTTAAAATGATTGATGTATGATTGACGCACTGTTTGAAACGATTGACGTATTGTTTGAAATGACTGACGTATGATTGATGCATTGTTTAAAACGATTGACGTATTGTTTAAAATGATTGACATACGATTGACGCATTGTTTGAAACGATTGACGTATTGTTTAAAATGATATATGTACGATTGACGCATTGTTTGGAACGATTAACGTATTGTTTGAAATGACTGACGTATGATTGATGCATTATTTGAAACGATTGACGTATTGTTTGAAATAATTGATGTATGATTGACGCATTGTTTGAAACGATTGACGTATTGTTTAAAATGATTGATGTTTGATTGACGCATTGTTTGAAACGATTGATGTATTGTTTGAAACGATTGATGTATTGTTTGAAATGATTGACGTACTATTGACGCATTATTTGAAATGATTACCGTATTAATTAAAATGATTGACGTATGATTGACGCACTGTTTGAAACTATTGACGTATTGTTTGAAACGATTGACATATTGTTTGAAATGATTGACATACGATTGACACATTGTTTGAAACGAATGACGTATTGTTTGAAATGATTGATGTACGATTGACGCATTGTTTGAAACGATTAACGTATTGTTTGAAATGACTGACGTATGATTGACGCATTGTTTGAAACGATTGACGTATTGTTTAAATGATTGATGTACGATTGATGCATTGTTTGAAATGATTGATATATTTTTTGAAATGACTGACATATGATTGACTCATTGTTTGAAACGATTGACGTATTGTTTAAAATGACTGACGTATGATTGACGCATTGTTTGAAACGAATGACGTATTGTTCAAAATGATTGATGTACGATTGACGCATTGTTTGGAACGATTAACATATTGTTTAAAATGATTGATGTACGATTGACGCATTGTTTGAAACGATTAACGTATTGTTTAAAATGATTGACGTATGATTGACGCATTGTTCGAAACAATTGACATATTTTTTCAAATGACTGAAGTATAATTGATGCATTATTTGAAACGATTGACGTATTGTTTAAAATGATTGATGTACGATCGATGCATTGTTTGAAACGATTAACATATTGTTTGAAATGACTGACGTATGACTGACGCATTTTTTGAAACGATTGACGTATTGTTTAGAATGACTGACGTATGATTGACGCATTGATTGAAACGATTAACGTATTGTTTAAAATGATTGACGTATGATTGACGTATTGTTTGAAATGACTGACATATGATTGATGCAATGTTTGAAACGATTGACGTATTGTTTAAAATGATTGACGTACGATTGACGCGTTATTTGAAACGATTAACGTATTGTTTAAAATGATTAACATATGATTGACGCATTGTTTGAAACGATTGACGTATTTTTTTAAATGACCGACGTATGATTGACTCATTGTTTTAAACGATTGACGTATTGTTTAAAATGATTGATGTACGATTGACGCATTGTTTGAAACAATTGACATATTGTTTGAAATGACTGACGTATAATTGACTCATTGTTTGAAACGATTGACTTATTGTTTAAAATGACTAATGTATGATTGACGCATTGTTTGAAACGAAGGAGATATAGTATAAAATATTTGATGTACGATTGACGCTTTGATTAGAACGATTAACGGAATGTTTAAAATGATTGATGTACGATTGACGCATTGTTTGAAACAATTAACGTATTGTTTAAAATAATTGACATTGATTGACGCATTGTTTGAATCTATTGACGTATTGTTTGAAATAACTGACGTATGATTGACACATTGTTTGAAACGATTGACGTATTGTTAAAAATGATTGGAGTACGATTGACGCATTGTTTGAAACGATTGACATATTGTTTGAAATGACTGACGTATGATTGACGCATTGTTTGAAACGATTGACGTATTGTTTAAAATGACTGACGTATGATTGACGCATTGTTTGAAACGATTGACGTAATGTTAAAAATGATTGACGTACGATTGACGCATTGTTTGAAACGATTGACGTATTATTTAAAATAATTGACGTATGATTGACGAATTGTTTTAAACGATTGACGTATTGTTTAAAATAATTGACGTATGATTGACGCATTATTTAAAATGATTAACGTTCTGTTTAAAATGAAGACGTATGATTGACGCATATGAGACGATTCACGTATTGTTTAAAATGATCGATGTACGATTAACGTATTGTTTAAAATTATTGACGTATGATTGACACATTGTTTGAAACGATTGACGTATTGTTTGCAATGACTGACGTATGATTGACGCATTGTTTGAAACGATTGACGTAATGTTAAAAACGATTGACGTACGATTGACGCATTGTTTGAAACGATTGACGTATCGTTGAAAATGATTGATGTACGATTGACGAATTGTTTTAAACGATTGACGTATTGTTTAAAATAATTGACGTATGATTGACGCATTATTTAAAATGATTAACGTTCTGTTTAAAATGAAGACGTATGATTGACGCATTGTTTGAAACGAATGACGTATGATTGACGCATTGTTTGAAACGAATGACGTATGATTGACGCATTGTTTGAAACAATTGACGTATTGTTATAAATGACTGAAGTATGATTGACGCATTGTTTGAAACGAATGACGTACGATTGACGCATTTTTTGAAACGATTGACGTATTGTTTAAATTGATTGACGTACGGTTGACGCATTGTTTGAAACGATTGACGTATTGTTTAAAATGATTGACGTACGGTTGACGCATTATTTGAAACGATTAACGTATTGTTTAAAATGATTGACATACGATTGACGCATTATTTGAAACGATTAACGTATTGTTTAAAATGATTGATGTACGATTGACGCATTAACGTATTGTTTAAAATGATTGATGTACGATTGACGCATTGTTTGGAAGGATTAACGTATTGTTTAAAATGATTGATGTACGATTGACGCATTGTTTGGAACGATTAACATATTGTTCAAAGTGATTGACGTATGATTGACTCATTGTTTAAAACGATTGGCGTATTGTTTAAAATAATTGATGTACGATTGAGGCATTGTTTGAAACGATTGACGTATTGTTTAAAATGATTAATGTACGATTGACGCATTGTTTGAAACGATTGACATATTGTTTGAAATGACTGACGTATGATTGACGCATTGTTTGAAACGATCGACAAATTGTGTAAAATGACTGACTTATGATTAACGCATTGTTTGAAACGATTAACGTATTGTTCAAAATGATTGACATATGATTGACCTATTGTTTGATATGAGAGACGTATGATTGACGTATTGCTTGAAACGATTGACTTATTGTTTTAAATGATCGATGTACGATTGATGCATTGTTTAAAACGATTAAAGTATTGTTTAAAATGATTGACGTATGATTGACGCATTGTTTGAAACTATTTACATATTGTTTGAAATGACTGATGTATGATTGACGCATTGTTTGAAACGATTGACGTATTGTTTGAAATGACTGACGTATGATTGACGCATTGTTTGAAACGATCGACGTATTGTTTAAAATGACTGACGTACGATTGACACATTGTTTGAAACGATTGACATATTGTTTAAAATGATTGATGTACGATTGAAGCATTGTTTGAAATGATTGATGTATTGTTTAAAATGTTTGACTTACGATTGACGCATTATTTGAAACGATTAACGTATTGTTGAAAATTATTGACGTATGATTGACGCACTGTTTGAAACGATTGACGTATTGTTTGAAATGACTGACGTATGATTGACGCATTGTTTGAAACTATTTACATATTGTTTGAAATGACTGATGTATGATTGACGCATTGTTTGGAACGATTGACGTATTGTTTAAAATGATTGTCGTACGATTGACGCATTGTTTGAAACAATTGACGTATTGTTTAAAATGATTGATGTACGATTGAAGCATTGTTTGAAATGATTGATGTATTGTTTAAAATGTTTGACTTACGATTGACGCATTATTTGAAACGATTAACGTATTGTTGAAAATTATTGACGTATGATTGACGCACTGTTTGAAACGATTGACGTATTGTTTGAAATGACTGACGTATGATTGACGCATTGTTTAAAACTATTGACGCTTGTTTAAAATGATTGACATTCGATTGACGCATTGTTTGAAACGATTGACGTATTGTTTAAAATGACCGACGTACGATTGACGCATTGTGTGAAACGATTGACGTATTGTTTAAAATGATCGACGTACGATTGACGCATTGTTTGAAATAATTGACTTATTGTTTAAAATGATCGACATACGATTGATGCATTATTTGAAACGATTAACGTATTGTTTAAAGTGATTGTCGTACAATTGACGCATTGTTTGAAACAATTGAGGTATTATTTGAAATGACTGACTTATGATTGACGCATTATTTGAAACGATTGACGTATTGTTTAAAATGATTGACGTACGATTGATGCATTGTTTGAAACGATTGTCTTAATGTTTAAAATAATTGACGTACGATTGACGCATTGTTTGAAACGATTGATGTATTGTTTAAAATGATTGACGTACGATTGACGCATTGTTTGAAACGATTGACGTATTGTTCAAAATGATTGACGTACGATTGACGTATGGTTTGAAACGATTGACGTATTGTTTTAAATGATTGACGTACGATTGACGCATTTTTTGAAACGATTGACGTATTGTTTAAAATGATTTATGTACGATTGACGCGTTGTTTTAAACGATTGACATATTGTTCGAAATGATTGACGTTCGATTGACGCATTTTTTGAAACGATTGATGTATTGTTTGAAACGATTGACGTACGATTGAGGCATTGTTTGAAACAAATGACGTATTGTTTAAAATGATTGATGTACGATTGACGCATTGTTTGAAACGATTAACGTATTGTTTGAAATGACTGATGTATGATTGACGCATTGTTTGGAACGATTGACGTATTGTTCAAAATGATTGATGTACGATTGACGCATTGTTTGAAACGATTGACATATTGTTTAAAATGATTGATGTACGATTGACGCATTGTTCGAAACGATTGATGTATTGTTTAAAATGATTGATGTACGATTGACACATTGTTTGAAACGATTAAGGTATTGTTTAAAATGATTGACGTAGGATTGACGCATTGTTTGAAAAGATTGACATATTGTTTGAAATGACTGACGTATGAATGACGCATTGTTTAAAAAGATTGATGTATTGTTTAAAATGATTGACATAAGATTGACGCATTGTTCAAAACGATTGACGTATTGTTTAAAATGATTGATGTACGATTGACGCATTGTTTGGAACGATTAACGAATTGTTTGAAATGACTGACGTATGATTGACGCATGGTTTGAAACGATTGACGTATTATTTAAAATGATTGATGTACGATTGAAGCATTGTTTGAAACGATTGACGTATTGTTTAAAATGATTGATATACGATTAACGCATTGTTTGAAAGGATTGATGTATTGTTTAAAATGATTGATGTTCGATTAACGCATTATTTGAAACGATTAACGTATTGTTTAAAATGATTAACATATGATTGACGCACTGTTTGAAACGATTGACGTATTGTTTGAAATGACTGACGTATGATTGACGCATTGTTTGAAACAATTGACGTATTGTTTAAAAGGACTGATGTATGATTGACGCATTGTTTCAAACGAATGACGTATTGTTTAAAATCATTGATGTACGATTGACACATTGTTTGGAACGATTAATGTATTGTTTAAAATGATTGATGTACGATTGACGCATTGTTTGAAATGATTAACGTATTGTTTTAAATGATCGACGTATGATTGACGCATTGTTTGAAACAATTGACGTATTTTTTGAAATGAATCATTTAAGATTGACACATTGTTTGAAACGATTGACATATTGTTTAAAGTAATTGAGGTATGATTGACGCATTGTTTGAAACGATTGACATATTGTTCAAAATGATTGACATATGATTGATGTATTGTTTGAAATGACTGGCGTATTGTTTGAAATGACTGACGTATTGTTTGAAATGACTGACCTACGATTGACACATTATTTGAAATGATTAACGTATTGTTTAAAAATATTGACACACGATTGACGCATTGTTTGAAACGATTGACGTTTTTTTTTAAATGACTGACAGACGATTGACGTATTGTTTGAAATGACTGACGTAAGATTGACGCATTGTTTGAAACGAATGACGTATTGTTTAAAATGATTGATGTACGATTGACGCATTGTTTAGAACGATTAACGTAATGTTTAAAAGGATTGATGCACGATTGACGCATTGTTTGAAACGATTAACGTATTGTTTAAAATGATAGAGGTATGATTGACGAATTTTTTTAAACGATTGACATATTGTTTAAAATGATTGATGTACAATTGACGCATTGTTTGAAACGATTGACGTATTGTTCAAAATGATTGATGTACGATTGACACATTGTTTGAAACGATTGACGTATTGTTTGAAATGATTGACGTACGATTGACGCATTTTTTGAAAAGAGTGACGTATTGTTTAAAATTATTGATGTACAATTGACGCATTGTTTGAAATGATTGACGTATGATTGACGCATTGTTTGAAACGATTGACGTATTGTTTGAAACGATTGGCTTATTGTTTGAAATGTTTGACGTACGATTGACACATTGTTTGAAACGAATGACGTATTGTTCAAAATGATTGATGTACGATTGAGGCATTGTTTAATACGATTAACGTATTGTTTAAAATGACTGACGTATGAGTGACGCATTGTTCGAAACGATTAACGTATTGTTTAAAAAGACTGATGTGTGATTGAGGCATTGTTTGAAACGATTAACATCTTGTTTGAAATGACTGACGTATGATTGACGCATTGTTTGAAACGATTGACGTATTGTTCAAAGTGACTGACGTATTATTGACTCATTGTTTGAAACGAATGACATATTGTTTAAAATGATTGATATACGATTGACGCATTGTTTGGAATGATTAACGTATTGTTTAAAATGATTGACGTATGATTGACGCATTATTTGAAACGAATGACTTATTGTTTAAAATGATTGATTTACGATTGACGCATTGTTTGAAACGATTAACGTATTGTTTAAAATAATTGATGTATGATTGACGCATTATTTGAAACGATTAACGTATTGTTTGAAATGACTGTCGTATGATTGACGCATTGTTTGAAACGATTAAAGTATTGTTTAAAATGATTGATGTACGATTGAGGCATTGTTTGAAACGATTGACATATTGTTTGAAATGACTGACGTATGATTGACACATTGTTTGAAACGATTGACATATTGTTTAAAATGATTGACGTACGATTCACGCATTTTTTGAAACGATTAACGTATTGTTTAAAATGATTGACGTATGATTGTCGTATTGTTTGAAATGACTGACGTATGATTGACGCATTGTTTGAAATGATTGACGTATTGTTTAAAATGATCGATGTACGATTGACGCATTGTTTAAAACGATCTACGTATTGTTTAAAATGATTGACATATGATTGACGCATTGTTTGAAACGATTGACGTATTGTTTGAAATGACTGACGTATGATTGACACATTGTTTGTATTGATTGACGTATTGTTTAAAATGATTGACGTACGATTGACGCATTGTTTAAAACGATTGACTTATTGTTTGAAATGATTGACATACGATTGACGCATTATTTGAAACGATTAACGTATTGTTTAAAATGATTGATGTATGATTGATGCATTGTTTGAAACGATTGAAGTATTGTTTGAAATGACTGACATATGATTGAGGCATTGTTTGAAACGATTGATGTATTGTTTAAAATGACTGACGTACGATTAACATATTGTTTGAAATGATTGACCTATTGTTCAAAATGATTGACGTACAATTGAGGCATTGTTTGAAACGATTGACGTATTGTTTAAAATGATTGACGTACGATTGAGGCATTGTTTGAAACGATTGACGTATTGTTTAAAATGATATATGTACGATTGACGCTTTTTTTTAAATGATTTACGTATTGTTCGAAATGATTGACGTACGATTAATGCATTGTTTGAAACGATTGACGTATTATTCGAAACGATTGACGTATTAATTGAAATGACTTACGTACGATTGACGCATTGTTTGAAACGATTGACGTATTATTTAAAATGATTGATGTACGACGCATTGTTTGAAATGATTGACGTATTGTTTAGAATGATTGACATACGATTAAAACATTGTTTGAAACGAATGACGTATTGTTTAAAATGATTGATGTACGATTGACGCATTGTTTGAAACGATTAATGTATTGTTTAAAATGATTGACGTATGATTGACGCATTGTTTGAAACGATTGACGTATTGTTTGAAATCACTGACGTATGATTGACGCATTGTTTGAAACTATTGACATATTGTTTAAAAGGACTGACGTATGATTGACGCATTGTTAAAAACGAATGACGTATTGTTCAAAATGATTGATGTACGATTGACGCATTGTTTGGAACGATTAATGTATTGTTTAAAATGATTGATGTACGATTGACGCATTGTTTGAAACGATTAACGTATTGTTTAAAATGATCGAGGTATGTTTGACGCATTGTTTGAAACGATTGACGTATTGTTTGAAATGAATGACGTAAGATTGACGCATTGTTTGAAACGATTGACATATTGTTTAAAATGATTGAGGTGTGATTGACGCATTGTTTGAAAAGATTAACGTATTGTTTAAAATGATTGACATATGATTGACGTATTGTTTGAAATGACTGGCGTATTGTTTGAAATGACTGACGTATTGTTTGAAGTGACTGACATACGATTGACGCATTATTTGAAACGATTAACGTATTGTTTAAAATGATTGACGCATTGTTTGAATCGATTGACGTATTTTTTTAAATGACTGACGTACGATTGACGCATTGTTACAAACGATTGACGTATTGTTTGAAATGACTGACGTACGATTGACGTATTGTTTGAAATTACTGACGTATGATTGACGCATTATTTGAAATGGATGACGTATTGTTTAAAATGATTGATGTACGATTGACGCATTGTTTAGAACGATTATCGTAATGTTTAATATGATTGATGAACGATTGAAGCATTGTTTGAAACGATTAACGTATTGTTTAAAATGATTGAGGTATGATTGACGCATTTTTTGAAATGATTGACATATTGTTTAAAATGATTGATGTACAATTGACGCATTGTTTGAAACGATTGACGTATTGTTCAAAATGATTGACGTACGATTTACACATTGTTTGAAACGATTGACGTATTGTTTGAAATGATTGACGTACGATTGACGCATTTTTTGAAGAGATTGACGTATTGTTTAAAATGATTGATGTACAATTGACGCATTGTTTGAAAAGATTGACGTATTGTTCGAAATGATTGACGTACGATTGATGCATTGTTTGAAACGATTGACGTATTGTTTGAAACGATTGACTTATTGTTTGAAATGATTGACGTACGATTGACACATTGTTTGAAACGAATGACGTATTGTTTAAAATGATTGATGTACGATTGAGGCATTGTTTAGTACGATTAACGTATTGTTTAAAATGATTGATGTACGATGACGCATTGTTTGAAACGATTGACATATTGTTTGAAATGACTGATGTATGATTGACGTATTGTTTAAAGTGACTGACATATAATTGACCCATTGTTTGAAACGGATGACGTATTGTTTAAAATAATTGATGTACGATTGACGCATTGTTTGGAATGATTAACGTATTGTTTAAAATGATTGATGTACGATTGACGCAATTTTTGAAACGATTAACGTATTGTTTAAATTGATTGACGTATGATTGACGCATTATTTGAAACGATTAACGTATTGTTTGAAATGACTGACGTATGATTGACGCATTGTTTGAAACGATTGACGTATTGTTTAAAATGATTGATGTACGATTGACGCATTGTTTGAAACGATTGACATATTGTTTGAAATGACTGACGTATGATTGACGTATTGTTTGAAATGATTGACGTTTTGTTTAAAATGATTGACGTACGATTGACGCATTGTTTAAAACGAATAATGCATTGTTTAAAATGATTGACATATGAATAACGCATTTTTTTAAATGAATGACGTATTGTTTGAAATGACTGACGTATGATTGACGCATTGTTTGAAACGATTGACGTATTGTTTAAAAGGATTGACGTACGATTGACGCATTGTTTGAAACGATTGACTTATTGTTTAAAATGATTGACGTACGATTGACGCATTATTTGAAACGATTAACGTATTGTTTAAAATGATTGATGTATGATTGACGCATTGTTTGAAACGATTGAAGTATTGTTTGAAATAACTGACATATGATTGACGCATTGTTCAAAACGATTGATGTATTGTTCAAAATGACTGACGTACGATTAACGTATTGTTTGAAACGATTGACGTATTGTTCAAAATGATTGACGTACGATTGACGCATTTTTTGAAACGATTGACGTATTGTTTAAAATGATTGACGTACGATTGACGCATTTTTTGAAACGATTGACGTATTGTTTAAAATGATTGATGTACGATTGACGCTTTTTTGAAACGATTGACGTATTGTTCGAAATGATTGACGTACGATTAACACATTGTTTGAAATGATTGACGTATTGTTTGAAACGATTGACTTATTACTTGAAATGACTGACGTACGATTGACGCATTGTTTGAAACGATTCACGTATTGTTTAAAATGATTGATGTATGACGCATTGTTTGAAACGATTGACGTATTGTTTAAAATGATTGATGTATGACGCATTGTTTGAAACGATTGACGTATTGTTTAAAATGATAGACGTATGATTGACGCATTGTTTGAAATGATTGACGTACGATTGACACATTATTTGAAACGTATGACGTATTGTTTAAAATGATTGATGTACGATTGACGCATTGTTTGAAACGATTGACGTATTGTTTTAAATGACTGACTTATGATTGACGCATTGTTTGAAACGATCGACATATTGTTTAAAATGATCGATGTATGGTTGAAGCATTGTTCAAAATGATTAACGTATTGTTTAAAATGATTGACATATTATTGACGCATTGTTTGAAACGATTGACGTATTGTTTGAAATGATTGACGAACGATTGACGCATTGTTTGAAACGATTGACGTATTGTGTAAAATGATTGATGTACGATTGACGCATTGTTTGAAACGATTGACGTATTGTTCGAAATGATTGACATACGATCGACTCATTGTATGAAACGGTTTATGTATTGTTTGAAACGATTGATGTATTGTTTAAAATGATTGACATATGATTGACGCATTGTTTGAAACGATTGACGTTTGTTCGAAATGACTGACGTACGATTGACGCATTGTTTGAAACGATTGACGTATTGTTTAAAATGAATGACTTATGATTGACACATTGTTTGAAACTATTTACTTATATTTTGAAAGGATTGACACATTATTTGAAAGGATTGGGGTATAGTTTGAAACGATTGACGTATAGTTTGAAACAATTGACGCATTATTTGAAAGGATTGACGTATAGTATGAAAGGATTGACGCATTGTTTGAAATGATTTTTTGAAACGATTGACGTATAGTTTGAAACGATAGACGCATTATTTGAAACGATTGACGTATTATTTGAAACGATTGACGTATTATTTGAAATGATTGACATATAGTTTGAAACGATTGACGTATTATTTGAAACAATTAATGTATAGTTTGAAACGATTGACGCATTGTTTGAAACGATTGACGCATCATTTGAAGCGATTGACGTATAGTTTGAAATGATTGACATATGATGACGCATTGTTTGAAACGATTGACGTACGATTTACGTAACGCTTGAAATGACTGACGTTCGAATGACGTATTGCTTGGAATTATCGACCCATGATTGACGTATTGTTTAAGTTAGAATATCTCTCTCTCTCTCTCTCTCTCTCTCTCTCTCTCTCTCCACTAAACCCTAAAATTTTTATCGTCAACTTATCTGTATAGGCCTAAGTTCCCCGGCCTAATATAGGCCTCCATTTTTCGCAAATTTAGTGACACTTTAGCACTAAGTGTACTCGTCTCGAAGAGATTGATTACTCTCAAGAAATCTTTGGATCACTCAGAGATAGGCTTGATTAACACCTCATTTTAGGCCTAATTTTAGGCCTAACTCTTAATAGTTGATGGTTCTAGGTCGCCGAAATGTTAAGATTTTTTTTTTCTGATTTGGTGTGAACATGGACACACCCATGATAGCCATAAACGTACATGATTGTATGCACATGTGTACAAATGCGTTGGTGTTTGGATGTACAGTTTGAATCAAAAGAATGCAGACACTCTAGGGAAATCTTCCGTCAGATGTCTCTAGTGTTCCCATGACAAAACAGATAAGGGGTTGCTCTTCTTACTACTACTATGAAATGGTCGGAGTATTCTCCAGCCTTAGCGAATCAAAGCATACAAAAGTTACAATTCGAGTTGCTATGTTTCTATTCTTTATCATCATTTGGCGTCTCAACTATCCACCGCAAATATAAAACTCACACACACACACACACACACACACACACATATATATATATATATATATATATATATATATATATATATATATTAGTCAGGGCAAAATACAGTTCAACCCCCAAAAAATTGTAACAAAAGGTTTCTCAACTGATTCTGGTAGGTTTTAATGTACTTTTTAACATACTAAAAGTTTACCAAACTTTGATCCCCGGAAAAGTGTTTTTTTCAAGATGGCGTCCAAGATGGCCGCCGAAACTTTTGAACGATCATAACTCTATAACTATCAACTCAAATTTGATGATCTTCGTGTCTATTCCTAAATTTTTGGGGGGCAAAGAACACATTAAGATCATAAGAAATAATGTTGGCCTATTATGTGTCAATGTTTAGGGGGTAGAGGTGGCATTTTCCATATATTTGGTTGGATCTAACTGCATAACTAATTCACATCTTTCTCTATTTCAGATATGATTCAACAATGAGTGCAAGCACAGTCAGTCAAGCTTCTTGTCTAATCTGCAAGGAGGAGATTGAGGATTTCAGTGATAACTGGGTTGCAATTCCGTGGAAAGGGTTAAAAGGAATAAATGATACCAGTGTAAAGCGGAAAGACGATCTTATAGTTGAAGCTGGTATGAAAGTGCATAAAAGCTGTCGTCAACAGTACATTAATGTTAAAAACATTAAAAGCCATATTGCAAAGAATAGTGCTTCTGAGCCAGGAAAGAGAACCACAAGGTGCTCAAGTGGAGCTTTTGATAGTGCAAAGGACTACATATTCTGTGGATGTACAATTGATTTGGATAAGGGACACTTTAGCTGGATCCGCACGGACAAATTTGTGGAAACAATTTTGGAGGTCTGTGAATCCCGTTCAGATGATTAGGTACTGACTGTAAAAGGTCACATTGAATACCATTTAAGAGATTTTCATGCAGCAGATGGCCTTTTTCATCATTCATGTAGTAGAAATTTCAGGAACCTAAAGTCAGTGCCTTTTGAGTTCCAGCATGCCCCTGATGCCAAGCGCAGAAAGCCAGGTCGTCCTAAAGATGAAGATAAGTATGAAGCATTTCAGAAAATGGGTGTTTACCTAGAAATGAACAGTGAGGAACAACTAACTATACATCTTTGAGCCTCACAATAAAAAGTTATATTTTCCAATCCTGATTCTGAACCCTATGACAATTACAGTTTGAAAAAGCATCTTAAAGAGCGCTTTAAGGACTCAATTATATTTTCTGAGGGAGAAGGCTTGGACGATATAGTCACTATAAAAGAACAAACATCGCAGATTCTGAGATCATATTACAAAGGAAAGTGTCAGGAAGATGATGAAGAATCCCAAAAACGTGCTATTATTGAAACTGCCGCCAGATTAATCAAATGTGATATCAAGTCTGAGGTTTCCACTATGAAAGATCAGTATCCAAGTAGTGAAGATTTTATATATTTTTTTTTTTTGCTGCTGGTGCTTCTCCTCCTCCTTCTCTTCCTTCTCTTTCTGCTGCCCTTTTTTTTGGATTTTTTATTTTATATATATATATATATTTTTTTTTTGCTGCTGGTGCTTCTCCTCCTCCTTCTCTTCCTCCTCTTGCTGCTGCCATTTTTTTCTGGATTTTTTATTTTTTTTTCGCTGCTGGTGCTTCTCCTCCTCCTTCTCTTTCTCCTTTTTCTGCTGCCTTTTTTTTGGATTTTTTATTTTATATTTTTTTTTGCTGCTGGTGCTTCTCTTCCTCCTTCTCTTCCTCCTCTTTCTGCTGCCTTTTTTTGGATTTTTTATTTTATATTTTTTTTGCTGCTGGTGCTTTTCTTCCTCCTTCTCTTCCTCCTTTTTCTGCTGCCTTTTTTGGATTTTTTATTTCATATATTTTTTTTTTGCTGCTGGTGCTTCTCCTCCTCCTTCCTTTCCTCCTTTTTCTGCTGCCCTTTTTTTTTTGGATTTTTCATTTTATATATTTTTTTTTTTGCTGCTGGTGCTTCTCCTCCTCCTTCTCTTCCTCCTCTTGCCGCTACCCTTTTTTTGGATTTTTTATTTTATATTTTTTTTTGCTGCTGGTGCTTTTCCTCCTACTTCTCTTCCTCCTCTTTCTGCTGCCCTTTTTTTTTGGATTTTTTATTTAATATTTTTTTTTCTGGCTGCTGGTGCTTCTCCTTCTCCTTCTCTTCCTCCTCTTGCTGCTGCCATTTTTTTTTCTGGATTTTTTATTTTATATATTTTTTTTCGCTGCTGGTGCTTCTCCTCCTCCTTCTCTTCCTCCTTTTTCTGCTGCCTTTTTTTTGGAATTTTTATTTTATATTTTTTTTTTACTGCTGGTGCTTCTCCTCCTCCTTCTCTTCCTCCTTTTTCTGCTGCCTTTTTTTTGGAATTTTTATTTTATATTTTTTTTTTACTGCTGGTGCTTCTCCTCCTCCTTCTCTTCCTCCTCTTTCTGCTGCCCTTTTTTTTTGGATTTTTTATTTTATATATATATTTTTTTTTGCTGCTGGTGCTTCTCCTCCTCCTTCTCTTCCTTCTCTTTCTGCTGCCCTTTTTTTTTGGATTTTTTATTTTATATATATATTTTTTTTTGCTGCTGGTGCTTCTCCTCCTCCTTCTCTTCCTTCTCTTTCTGCTGCCCTTTTTTTTTTGGATTTTTTATTTTATATATTTTTTTTTGCTGCTGGTGCTTCTCCTCCTCCTTCTCTTCCTCCTCTTTCTGCTGCCCATTTTTTTTGGATTTTTTATTTAATATTTTTTTTTTCTTTTTTGCTGCTGGTGCTTCTCCTCCTCCTTCTCTTCCTCCTCTTGCTGCTGCCATTTTTTTTCTGGATTTTTTATTTTATATATTTTTTTTTCGCTGCTGGTGCTTCTCCTCCTCCTTCTCTTCCTCCTTTTTCTGCTGCCTTTTTTTTGGAATTTTTATTTTATATATTTTTTTTACTGCTGGTGCTTCTCCTCCTCCTTCTCTTTCTCCTCCTTTAGCTGCCCTTTTTTTGGATTTTTTTATTTTCATATTTTTTTTCTTTTTTTTGCTGCTGGTGCTTCTCCTCCTCCTTCTCTTCCTCCTCTTTCTGCAGCCCTTTTTTTAGGATTTTTTATTTTATATTTTTTTTTCTGCTGCTGGTGCTTCTCATCCTCCCTCTCTTCCTCCTCTTGCCGCTGCCCTTTTTTTCGGATTTTTTATTCTATTTTTTTTTTTTTGCTGCTGGTACTTCTCCTCCTCCTTCTCTTCCTCCTCATTCTGCTGCCCTTTTTTTTTCAATTTTATATTTTGCATTTTTTTTCTGTCTTTTTTTTTCATGCTGGTGCTTCTCCTCCTTCTCTTCCTCCTCTTTCTGCTGCTTTTTTTTTTTGGATTTTTTATTTTATATTATTTTTTGGATAGTTTCTTTTTTTCTGCTGCTAGAGCTTCTCCTCCTCCTTCTCTTTCTCTTCTTGTTGCTGATACTGCCCTTTTTTTGGATTTTATATTTTAAATTCTACTTTTATTATTTTATTTTTATTTTATATTTTTTTTCTTTTTTGATGCTGGTGCTTCTCCTCCTCCTTCTCTTCCTCCTCTTTCTGCTGCCCTTTTTTTTGGATATCTTATTTTATATTTTTTTTTTGCTGCTGGTGCTTCTCCTCCTCCTTCTCTTCTTCCTCCTTCTGCTGCCCTTTTTTTTGGATTTTTTATTTTATATATTTTTTTTAGCTGCTGGTGCTTCTCCTCCTCCTTCTCTTCCTCCTCTTTCTGCTGCCTTTTTTTTGGATTTTTTTATTTTATAATTTTTTTTTTGCTGCTAGTGTTTCTCCTCCTCCTTCTCTTCCTCTTCTCTCTGCTGCCCATTTTTTTGGATTTTTTATTTAATATTTTTTTTTTGCTGCTAGTGTTTCTCCTCCTTCTATTCCTCCCCTTGCCGCTGCCTTTTTTTTGGATTTTTTATTTTATATTTTTTTTCTGCTGGTGCTTCACCTCCTCCTTCTCTTCCTCCTATTTCTGCTGCCATTTTTTTGGATTTTTTATTTCATATTTCTTTTTTTTTGCTCTGGTGCTTCTCCTCCTCCTTCTCTTCCTCCTCTTTCTGCGGCCCTTTTTTTTGGATTTCTTATTTTATATATATATATATATTTTTTTTTGCTGCTGGTGCTTCTCCTCCTCCTCCTCTTCCTCCTCCTTTAGCTGCCCTTTTTTTTGGATTTTTTAATTTCATATTTTTTTCTTTTTTTTTTTGCTGCTGGTGCTTCTCCTCCTCCTTCTCTTCCTCCTCTTTCTGCTGCCTTTTTTTTGGAGTTTTTATCTCATATTTTTTTTTCTTTTTTGCTGCTGGTGCTTCTCCTCCTCCTTCTCTTCCTCCTCTTTCTGCGGCCCTTTTTTTTGGATTTCTTATTTTATATATATATATATATTTTTTTTTGCTGCTGGTGCTTCTCCTCCTCCTCCTCTTCCTCCTCCTTTAGCTGCCCTTTTTTTTGGATTTTTTAATTTCATATTTTTTTCTTTTTTTTTTTGCTGCTGGTGCTTCTCCTCCTCCTTCTCTTCCTCCTCTTTCTGCTGCCTTTTTTTTGGAGTTTTTATCTCATATTTTTTTTTCTTTTTTGCTGCTGGTGCTTCTCCTCCTCCTTCTCTTCCTCCTCTTTCTGCTGCCCTTTTTTTTTGGATTTTTTATTTTATATATATATATTCTTTTTTTTTGCTGCTGGTGCTTCTCCTCCTCCTTCTCTTCCTCCTCTTTCTGCTGCCTTTTTTTGGATTTTTTATTTTATATTTTTTTTTCTTTTTTGCTGCTGGTGCTTCTCCTCCTCCTTCTCTTCCTCCTCTTTCTGCTGCCCTTTTTTTTGGATTTTTTATTTTATATATATATATTTTTTTTTTTTTTTTGCTGCTGGTGCTTCTCCTCCTCCTTCTCTTCCTCCTCTTTCTGCTGCCCTTTTTTTTGGATTTATTATTTTATATATTTTTTTTTTGCTGCTGGTGATTCTCCTCCTCCTTCTCTTCCTCCCTCTTTCTGCTGCCATTTTTTTTGGATTTTTTATTTTATATATATTTTTTTTTGCTGCTGGTGCTTCTTCTCCTTCTTCTTTTCCTCCTCTTGCCGCTGCCCTTTTTTTTGGATTTTTTATTTATATATATATTTTCTTTTTTGCTGCTGATGCTTCTCCTCCTCCCTCTCTTCCTCCTCTTGCCGCTGCCCTTTTTTTTTGGATTTTTTATTTATATATATATTTTCTTTTTTGCTGCTGATGCTTCTCCTCCTCCTTCTCTTCATCCCCCTTTCTGCTGCCTTTTTTTTTTTGGATTTTTTATTTTATATTTTTTTTTTTGCTGCTGGTGCTTCTTCTCCTTCTTCTTTTCCTCCTCTTGCCGCTGCCCTTTTTTTTTGGATTTTTTATTTATATATATATTTTCTTTTTTGCTGCTGATGCTTCTCCTCCTCCTTCTCTTCCTCCCTCTTTCTGATGCCTTTTTTTTGGATTTTTTATTTTATATTTTTTTTTTTGCTGCTGGTGCTTCTCCTCCTCCCTCTCTTCCTCCTCTTGCCGCTGCCCTTTTTTTTTGGATTTTTTATTTATATATATATTTTCTTTTTTGCTGCTGATGCTTCTCCTCCTCCTTCTCTTCATCCCCCTTTCTGCTGCCTTTTTTTTTTTGGATTTTTTATTTTATATTTTTTTTTTTGCTGCTGGTGCTTCTTCTCCTTCTTCTTTTCCTCCTCTTGCCGCTGCCCTTTTTTTTGGATTTTTTATTTATATATATATTTTCTTTTTTGCTGCTGATGCTTCTCCTCCTCCTTCTCTTCCTCCCTCTTTCTGATGCCTTTTTTTTGGATTTTTTATTTTATATTTTTTTTTTGCTGCTGGAGCTTCTCCTCCTCCTTCTCTCCCTCCTCCTGCCGCTGCCCTTTTTTTTGGATTTTTTTTTTACATTTTTTATTTCTTTGCTGCAGGTGCTTCTCCTCCTCCTTCTCTTCCTCCTCTTTCTGCTGCCCTTTTTTTTGAATTTTTAATTTTATATTTTTTATTTTTTTGCTGCTGATGCTTCTCCTCCTCCTTCTCTTCCTCCTCTTTCTGCTGCCCTTTTTTTGGATTTTTCATTTTATATTTTTTATTTTTTTGCTGCTGGTGCTTTTTCTCCTCCTTCTCTTTTTCCTCTTTCTGCTGCCTTCTTTTTGGATTTTTTATTTTATATTTTTTATTTTTTTGCTGCTGATGCTTCTCCTCCTCCTTCTCTTCCTCCTCTTTCTGCAGCCCTTTTTTTGGATTTTTTATTTTATATTTTTTTTTCTTTTTTGCTGCTGGTGATTCTCCTCCTCCTTCTCCTCCTCCTCTTTCTGCTGCCCTTTTTTTTCATTTTTTATTTTATATTTTTTTTCTTTTTTGCTGCTAGTGCTTCTCCTCCTCCTTCTCCTCCTCCTCTTTCTCCTGCCTTTTTTTGGATTTTTTATTTTATATTCTTTTTTCTTTTTTGCTGCTGGTCCTTCTCCTCCTCCTTCTCTTCCTCCTCTTTCTGTTGCCCTTTTTTTGGATTTTTTACTTTATATTTTTTTTTCTTTTTCGCTGCTGGTGCTTTTCCTCCTCCTTCTCTTCCTCCTCTTTCTGCTGCCCTTTTTTTTTTGGATTTTTTATTTTATATATATATATATATTTTTTTTTTTGCTGCTGGTGCTTCTCCTCCTTCTTCTCTTCCTCCTCTTTCTGCTGCCTTTTTTTGGATTTTTTATTTTATATATATTTTTTTTTGCTGCTGGTGCTTCTCCTCGTCCTTCTCTTCCTCCTCTTTCTGCTGCCCTTTTTTTTTGATTTTTTATTTAATATATTTTTTTTTTTTTTTTGCTGCTGGTGTTCCTCCTCCTCCTTCTCTTCCTCCTCCTTTTGCTCCCCTTTTTTTTTTTGGATTTATTATTTTATATATTTTTTTTTTGCTGCTGGTGCTTCTCCTCCTCCTTCTCTTCCTCCTCTTGCTGCTGCCATTTCTTTCGGATTTTTTATTTTATATTTTTTTTTTTGCTGCTGGTGCTTCTTCTCCTTCTTCTTTTCCTCCTCTTACTGCTGCCCTTTTTTTTTTGGATTTTTTACTTTATATATTTTTTTTTTGCTGCTTGTGCTTCTCCTCCTCCCTCTCTTCCTCCTCTTGCCGCTGCCCTTTTTTTTGGATTTTTTATTTTATATTTTTTTTTTGCTGCTGGTGCTTCTCCTCCTCCCTCTCTTCCTCCTCTTGCCGCTGCCCTTTTTTTTGGATTTTTTATTTATATATATATTTTCTTTTTTGCTGCTGATGCTTCTCCTCCTCCTTCTCTTCCTCCCTCTTTCTGCTGCCTTTTTTTTGGATTTTTTATTTTATATTTTTTTTTTGCTGCTGGTGCTTCTCCTCCTCCTTCTCTCCCTCCTCCTGCCGCTGCCCTTTTTTTTGGATTTTTTTTTTTATATTTTTTATTTCTTTGCTGCAGGTGCTTCTCCTCCTCCTTCTCTTCCTCCTCTTTCTGCTGCCCTTTTTTTTGGATTTTTAATTTTATATTTTTTATTTTTTTGCTGCTGATGCTTCTCCTCCTTCTCTTCCTCCTCTTTCTGCTGCCCTTTTTTTTGGATTTTTCATTTTATATTTTTTATTTTTTTGCTGCTGGTGCTTTTTCTCCTCCTTCTCTTTTTCCTCTTTCTGATGCCTTCTTTTTGGATTTTTTCTTTTATATTTTTTATTTTTTTGCTGCTGATGCTTCTCCTCCTCCTTCTCTTCCTCCTCTTTCTGCTGCCATTTTTTTGGATTTTTTATTTTATATTTTTTTTTCTGCTGGTGCTTCTCCTCCTCCTTCTCCTCCTCCTTCTCTTCCTCCTCTTGCCTCTGCCCTTTTTTTTTGGATTTTTTTTTATCTATTTTTTTTTTTTGCTGCTGGTGCTTTTCCTCCTCCTTCTCTTCCTCCTCTTTCTGCTGCCTTTTTTTGGATTTGTTATTTTATATATTTTTTTTTTTTGCTGCTGGTGCTTTTCCTCCTCCTTCTCTTCCTCCTCTTTCTGCTGCCTTTTTTTGGATTTTTTATTTTATATTTTTTTTTTTTTTGCTGCTGATGCTTCTCTTCCTCCTTCTCTTCCTCCTCTTTCTGCTGCCATTTTTTTGGATTTTTTATTTTATATTTTTTTTTCTGCTGGTGCTTCTCTTCCTCCTTCTCCTCCTCCTTCTCTTCCTCCTCTTGCCTCTGCCCTTTTTTTTTGGATTTTTTTTTATCTATTTTTTTTTTTGCTGCTGGTGCTTTTCCTCCTCCTTCTCTTCCTCCTCTTTCTGCTGCCTTTTTTTGGATTTGTTATTTTATATATTTTTTTTTTGCTGCTGGTGCTTTTCCTCCTCCTTCTCTTCCTCCTCTTTCTGCTGCCTTTTTTTGGATTTTTTATTTTATATTTTTTTTTTTTTTTGCTGCTGGTGCTTCTCCTCCTCCTTCTCTTCCTCCTCTTGCGGCTGATGCTGCCCTTTTTCAGGATTTTTTATTTTATATTTTTTTTGGATTTTTTATTTTTTTTCTGCTGGAGCTTCTCCTCCTCCTTCTCTTCCCCCTCTTGCTGCTGATGCTGCCCTTTTTTTGGATATTTTATTTTATATGTTTTTTTGGATTTTTTCTTTTTTTTTGCTTCTGGTGCTTCTCCTCCTCCTTCTCTTCCTCCTCTTGCGGCTGATGCTGCCCTTTTTCAGGATTTTTTATTTTATATTTTTTTTGGATTTTTTATTTTTTTTCTGCTGGAGCTTCTCCTCCTCCTTCTCTTCCCCCTCTTGCTGCTGATGCTGCCCTTTTTTTGGATATTTCATTTTATATGTTTTTTTTGGATTTTTTCTTTTTTTTTGCTGCTGGAGCTTCTCCTCCTCCTTCTCTTTCTCTTCTTGCTGCTGATGCTGCCCTTTTTTTGGATTTTTTATTTTAAATTTTATTTTTATTATTTTTTTTTTGCTGCTGGTGCTTCTCCTCCTCCTTCTCTTCCTCCTCTTGCCGCTGCCCTTTTTTTTGGATTTTTTATTTTATATATAAATTTTTTTTTTTTTGCTGCTGGTGCTTCTCCTCTCCCTTCTCTTCTTCCTCTTTTTTTTTCGCTGCTGGTGCTTCACCTCCTCCTTCTCTTCCTCCTCTTTTTTTTTTTGCTGCTGGTGCTTCTCCTCCTCCTTCTCTTCCTCCTCTTTTTTTTTTGTTTTGCTGCTGGTGCTTCTCCTCCTCCTTCCCTTCATCCTCTTTTTTTTTTTGCTGCTGGTGCTTCTCCTCCTCCTTCTCTTCCTCCTCTTTTTTTTTTTTATTTTTTTTGCTGCTGGTGCTTCTCCTCCTCCTTCTCTTCCTCCTCTTTTTTTTTTGCTGCTGGTGCTTCTCCTCCTCCTTTTCTTCCTCCTCTTTTTTTTTTTTTTTTTTTTTGCTGCTGGTGCTTCTCTTCCTCCTTCTCTTCCTCCTCTTTTTTTTTTTTTTGCTGCTGGTGCTTCTCCTCCTCCTTCTCTTCCTCCTCTTTTTTTTTAGCTGCTGGTGCTTCTCCTCCTCCTTCTCTTCCTCCTCTTTTTTTTTTTGTTGCTGCGGGTGCTTCTCCTCCTCCTTCCCTTCATCCTCTTTTTTTTTTTCGCTGCTGGTGCTTCTCCTCCTCCTTCTCTTCCTCCTCTTTTTTTTTGCTGTTGGTGCTTCTCCTCCTCCTCTTCCTCCTCTTTTTTTTTTTTTTTTTTTTTTTGCTGTTGGTGCTTCTCCTCCTCCTTCCCTTCATCCTCTTTTTTTTTTTTTTTTTGCTGCTGGTGCTTCTCCTACTCCTTCTCTTCCTCCTCTTTTTTTTTTTTTTTTTTTTTTTTTGCTGCTGGTGCTTCTCCTCCTCCTTCTCTTCCTCCTCTTTTTTTTTTTGCTGCTGGTGCTTCTCCTCCTCCTTCTCTTCCTCCTCTTTTTTTTTTTTTTTTTGCTGTTGGTGCTTCTCCTCCTCCTTCTCTTCCTCCTCTTTTTTTTTTCTTTTTGCTGCTGGTGCTTCTCCTCCTCCTTTTCTTCCTCCTCTTTTTTTTTTTTTGCTGTTGGTGCTTCTCCTCCTCCTTCTCTTCCTCCTCTTTTTTTTTTTTGCTGCTGGTGCTTCTCCTCCTCCTTCTCTTCCTCCTCCTCTTTTTTTTTTTTTTTTTTTTTTTTTTTAGCTGCTGGTGCTTCTCCTCCTCCTTCTCTTCCTCCTCTTTTTTTTTTGCTGCTGGTGCTTCTCCTCCTCCTTCTCTTCCTCCTCTTTTTTTTTTTGCTGCTGGTGCTTCTCCTCCTCCTTCTCTTCATCCTCTTTTTTTTTCGCTGCTGGTGCTTCTCCTCTTCCTTCTCTTCCTCCTCTTTTTTTTTTTTTTTTTTTTGCTGCTGGTACTTCTCCTCCTCCTTCTCTTCATCCTCTTTTTTTTTTTTGCTGCTGGTGCTTCTCCTCCTCCTTCTCTTCCTCCTCTTTTTTTTTTTGCTGCTGGTGCTTCTCCTCCTCCTTCTCTTCATCCTCTTTTTTTTTTTGCTGCTGGTGCTTCTCCTCCTCCTTCTCTTCATCCTCTTTTTTTTTTTTTGCTGCTGGTGCTTCTCCTCCTCCTTCTCTTCCTCCTCTTTTTTTTTTTTTTTTTTTTTGCTGCTGGTGCTTCTCCTCCTCCTTCTCTTCATCCTCTTTTTTTTTTTGCTGCTGGTGCTTCTCCTCCTCCTTCTCTTCATCCTCTTTTTTTTTTTGCTGCTGGTGCTTCTCCTCCTCCTTCTCTTCCTCCTTTTTTTTTTTTTGCTGCTGGTGCTTCTCCTCCTCCTTCTCTTCATCCTCTTTTTTTTTTGCTGCTGGTGCTTCTCCTCCTCCTTCTCTTCATCCTCTTTTTTTTTCGCTGCTGGTGCTTCTCCTCTTCCTTCTCTTCCTCCTCTTTTTTTTTTTTTTTTTTTTTGCTGCTGGTGCTTCTCCTCCTCCTTCTCTTCATCCTCTTTTTTTTTTTGCTGCTGGTGCTTCTCCTCCTCCTTCTCTTCCTCCTCTTTTTTTTTTTGCTGCTGGTGCTTCTCCTCCTCCTTCTCTTCATCCTCTTTTTTTTTTTGCTGCTGGTGCTTCTCCTCCTCCTTCTCTTCATCCTCTTTTTTTTTTTTTGCTGCTGGTGCTTCTCCTCCTCCTTCTCTTCCTCCTCTTTTTTTTTTGCTGCTGGTGCTTCTCCTCCTCCTTCCCTTCATCCTCTTTTTTTTTCGCTGCTGGTGCTTCTCCTCTTCCTTCTCTTCCTCCTCTTTTTTTTTTTTTTTTTTTTTGCTGCTGGTGCTTCTCCTCCTCCTTCTCTTCATCCTCTTTTTTTTTTTGCTGCTGGTGCTTCTCCTCCTCCTTCTCTTCCTCCTCTTTTTTTTTTTGCTGCTGGTGCTTCTCCTCCTCCTTCTCTTCATCCTCTTTTTTTTTTTTGCTGCTGGTGCTTCTCCTCCTCCTTCTCTTCATCCTCTTTTTTTTTTTTGCTGCTGGTGCTTCTCCTCCTCCTTCTCTTCCTCCTCTTTTTTTTTTTGCTGCTGGTGCTTCTCCTCCTCCTTCTCTTCCTCCTCTTTTTTTTTTTGCTGCTGGTGCTTCTCCTCCTCCTTCTCTTCCTCCTCTTTTTTTTTTTGCTGCTGGTGCTTCTCCTCCTCCTTCTCTTCATCCTCTTTTTTTTTTTTGCTGCTGGTGCTTCTCCTCCTCCTTCCCTTCATCCTCTTTTTTTTTCGCTGCTGGTGCTTCTCCTCTTCCTTCTCTTCCTCCTCTTTTTTTTTTTTTTTTTTTTTTTGCTGCTGGTGCTTCTCCTCCTCCTTCTCTTCATCCTCTTTTTTTTTTTTGCTGCTGGTGCTTCTCCTCCTCCTTCCCTTCATCCTCTTTTTTTTTCGCTGCTGGTGCTTCTCCTCCTCCTTCTCTTCCTCCTCTTTTTTTTTTGCTGCTGGTGCTTCTCCTCTTCCTTCTCTTCCTCCTCTTTTTTTTTTTGCTGCTGGTGCTTCTCCTCCTCCTTCCCTTCATCCTCTTTTTTTTTTTTGCTGCTGGTGCTTCTCCTCCTCCTTCTCTTCCTCCTCTTTTTTTTTTTTTTTTTTTTGCTGCTGGTGCTTCTCCTCCTCCTTCTCTTCCTCCTCTTTTTTTTTTGCTGCTGGTGCTTCTCCTCCTCCTTCCCTTCATCCTCTTTTTTTTTTTTTTGCTGCTGGTGCTTCTCCTCCTCCTTCTCTTCCTCCTCTTTTTTTTTTTTTTTTTTTTTTGCTGCTGGTGCTTCTCCTCCTCCTTCTCTTCCTCCTTTTTTTTTTTTACTGCTGGTGCTTCTCCTCCTCCTTCCCTTCATCCTCTTTTTTTTTTTTGCTGCTGGTGCTTCTCCTCCTCCTTCCCTTCATCCTCTTTTTTTTTTTTTCGCTGCTGGTGCTTCTCCTCCTCCTTCCCTTCATCCTCATTTTTTTTTTGCTGCTGGTGCTTCTCCTCCTCCTTCTCTTCCTCCTCTTTTTTTTTTTGCTGCTAGTGCTTCTCCTCCTCCTTCCCTTCATCCTCTTTTTTTTTTTTGCTGCTGGTGCTTCTCCTCCTCCTTCCCTTCATCCTCTTTTTTTTTTTTTTTTTTTTTTTGCTGCTGGTGCTTCTCCTCCTCCTTCTCTTCCTCCTCTTTTTTTTTTTTTTTTTTTTTTGCTGCTGGTGCTTCTCCTCCTCCTTCTCTTCCTCCTCTTTTTCTTTTTTTGCTGTTGGTGCTTCTCCTACTCCTTCCCTTCATCCTCTTTTTTTTTTTTTGCTGCTGGGGCTTCTCCTCCTCCTTCCCTTCATCCTCTTTTTTTTTTTTTTTTTTTTGCTGTTGGGGCTTCTCCTCCTCCTTCTCTTCCTCCTCTTTTTTTTTTTTTTTTTTTGCTGCTGGTGCTTCTCCTCCTTCTCTTCCTCCTCTTTTTTTTTTTTTTTTTTTTTTGCTGCTGGTGCTTCTCCTCCTCCTTCTCTTCATCCTCTTTTTTTTTTTGCTGCTGGTGCTTCTCCTCCTCCTTCTCTTCCTCCTCTTTTTTTTTTTGCTGCTGGTGCTTCTCCTCCTCCTTCTCTTCATCCTCTTTTTTTTTTTGCTGCTGGTGCTTCTCCTCCTCCTTCTCTTCATCCTCTTTTTTTTTTTTGCTGCTGGTGCTTCTCCTCCTCCTTCTCTTCCTCCTCTTTTTTTTTTTGCTGCTGGTGCTTCTCCTCCTCCTTCTCTTCCTCCTCTTTTTTTTTTTGCTGCTGGTGCTTCTCCTCCTCCTTCCCTTCATCCTCTTTTTTTTTCGCTGCTGGTGCTTCTCCTCTTCCTTCTCTTCCTCCTCTTTTTTTTTTTTTTTTTTTGCTGCTGGTGCTTCTCCTCCTCCTTCTCTTCATCCTCTTTTTTTTTTTGCTGCTGGTGCTTCTCCTCCTCCTTCTCTTCCTCCTCTTTTTTTTTTTTGCTGCTGGTGCTTCTCCTCCTCCTTCTCTTCATCCTCTTTTTTTTTTTGCTGCTGGTGCTTCTCCTCCTCCTTCTCTTCATCCTCTTTTTTTTTTTTGCTGCTGGTGCTTCTCCTCCTCCTTCTCTTCCTCCTCTTTTTTTTTTTGCTGCTGGTGCTTCTCCTCCTCCTTCTCTTCCTCCTCTTTTTTTTTTTGCTGCTGGTGCTTCTCCTCCTCCTTCTCTTCCTCCTCTTTTTTTTTTTGCTGCTGGTGCTTCTCCTCCTCCTTCTCTTCATCCTCTTTTTTTTTTTGCTGCTGGTGCTTCTCCTCCTCCTTCCCTTCATCCTCTTTTTTTTTCGCTGCTGGTGCTTCTCCTCTTCCTTCTCTTCCTCCTCTTTTTTTTTTTTTTTTTTTTTGCTGCTGGTGCTTCTCCTCCTCCTTCTCTTCATCCTCTTTTTTTTTTTTGCTGCTGGTGCTTCTCCTCCTCCTTCCCTTCATCCTCTTTTTTTTTCGCTGCTGGTGCTTCTCCTCCTCCTTCTCTTCCTCCTCTTTTTTTTTTGCTGCTGGTGCTTCTCCTCTTCCTTCTCTTCCTCCTCTTTTTTTTTTTTGCTGCTGGTGCTTCTCCTCCTCCTTCCCTTCATCCTCTTTTTTTTTTTGCTGCTGGTGCTTCTCCTCCTCCTTCTCTTCCTCCTCTTTTTTTTTTTTTTTTTTTTTGCTGCTGGTGCTTCTCCTCCTCCTTCTCTTCCTCCTCTTTTTTTTTTGCTGCTGGTGCTTCTCCTCCTCCTTCCCTTCATCCTCTTTTTTTTTTTTTTGCTGCTGGTGCTTCTCCTCCTCCTTCTCTTCCTCCTCTTTTTTTTTTTTTTTTTTTTTTGCTGCTGGTGCTTCTCCTCCTCCTTCTCTTCCTCCTTTTTTTTTTTACTGCTGGTGCTTCTCCTACTCCTTCCCTTCATCCTCTTTTTTTTTTTTTGCTGCTGGGGCTTCTCCTCCTCCTTCCCTTCATCCTCTTTTTTTTTTTTTTTTTTTTGCTGTTGGGGCTTCTCCTCCTCCTTCTCTTCCTCCTCTTTTTTTTTTTTTTTTCGCTGCTGGTGCTTCTCCTCTTCCTTCTCTTCCTCCTCTTTTTTTTTTTTTTTTTTTTTGCTGCTGGTGCTTCTCCTCCTCCTTCTCTTCATCCTCTTTTTTTTTTTGCTGCTGGTGCTTCTCCTCCTCCTTCTCTTCCTCCTCTTTTTTTTTTTGCTGCTGGTGCTTCTCCTCCTCCTTCTCTTCATCCTCTTTTTTTTTTTGCTGCTGGTGCTTCTCCTCCTCCTTCTCTTCATCCTCTTTTTTTTTTTTGCTGCTGGTGCTTCTCCTCCTCCTTCTCTTCCTCCTCTTTTTTTTTTTGCTGCTGGTGCTTCTCCTCCTCCTTCTCTTCATCCTCTTTTTTTTTTTGCTGCTGGTGCTTCTCCTCCTCCTTCTCTTCATCCTCTTTTTTTTTTTTGCTGCTGGTGCTTCTCCTCCTCCTTCCCTTCATCCTCTTTTTTTTTCGCTGCTGGTGCTTCTCCTCTTCCTTCTCTTCCTCCTCTTTTTTTTTTTTTTTTTTTTTTGCTGCTGGTGCTTCTCCTCCTCCTTCTCTTCATCCTCTTTTTTTTTTTTGCTGCTGGTGCTTCTCCTCCTCCTTCTCTTCCTCCTCTTTTTTTTTTTGCTGCTGGTGCTTCTCCTCCTCCTTCTCTTCATCCTCTTTTTTTTTTTGCTGCTGGTGCTTCTCCTCCTCCTTCTCTTCATCCTCTTTTTTTTTTTTGCTGCTGGTGCTTCTCCTCCTCCTTCTCTTCCTCCTCTTTTTTTTTTTGCTGCTGGTGCTTCTCCTCCTCCTTCTCTTCCTCCTCTTTTTTTTTTTGCTGCTGGTGCTTCTCCTCCTCCTTCTCTTCCTCCTCTTTTTTTTTTTGCTGCTGGTGCTTCTCCTCCTCCTTCTCTTCATCCTCTTTTTTTTTTTTGCTGCTGGTGCTTCTCCTCCTCCTTCCCTTCATCCTCTTTTTTTTTCGCTGCTGGTGCTTCTCCTCTTCCTTCTCTTCCTCCTCTTTTTTTTTTTTTTTTTTTTTTGCTGCTGGTGCTTCTCCTCCTCCTTCTCTTCATCCTCTTTTTTTTTTTTTGCTGCTGGTGCTTCTCCTCCTCCTTCCTTCATCCTCTTTTTTTTTCGCTGCTGGTGCTTCTCCTCCTCCTTCTCTTCCTCCTCTTTTTTTTTTGCTGCTGGTGCTTCTCCTCCTCCTTCTCTTCCTCCTCTTTTTTTTTTTGCTGCTGGTGCTTCTCCTCCTCCTTCCCTTCATCCTCTTTTTTTTTTGCTGCTGGTGCTTCTCCTCCTCCTTCTCTTCCTCCTCTTTTTTTTTTTTTTTTTTTTTTTGCTGCTGGTGCTTCTCCTCCTCCTTCTCTTCCTCCTCTTTTTTTTTTGCTGCTGGTGCTTCTCCTCCTCCTTCCCTTCATCCTCTTTTTTTTTTTTTTGCTGCTGGTGCTTCTCCTCCTCCTTCTCTTCCTCCTCTTTTTTTTTTTTTTGCTGCTGGTGCTTCTCCTCCTCCTTCTCTTCCTCCTCTTTTTTTTTTTACTGCTGGTGCTTCTCCTCCTCCTTCCCTTCATCCTCTTTTTTTTTTTTGCTGCTGGTGCTTCTCCTCCTCCTTCCCTTCATCCTCTTTTTTTTTTTTTGCTGCTGGTGCTTCTCCTCCTCCTTCCCTTCATCCTCTTTTTTTTTTGCTGCTGGTGCTTCTCCTCCTCCTTCTCTTCCTCCTCTTTTTTTTTTTGCTGCTGTGCTTCTCCTCCTCCTTCCCTTCATCCTCTTTTTTTTTTTTTGCTGCTGGTGCTTCTCCTCCTCCTTCCCTTCATCCTCTTTTTTTTTTTTTTTTTTTTTTGCTGCTGGTGCTTCTCCTCCTCCTTCTCTTCCTCCTCTTTTTTTTTTTTTTTTTTTTTTGCTGCTGGTGCTTCTCCTCCTCCTTCTCTTCCTCCTCTTTTTTTTTTTTGCTGCTGGTGCTTCTCCTCTCCTTCCCTTCATCCTCTTTTTTTTTTTTTGCTGCTGGGGCTTCTCCTCCTCCTTCCCTTCATCCTCTTTTTTTTTTTTTTTTTTTTTGCTGTTGGGCTTCTCCTCCTCCTTCTCTTCCTCCTCTTTTTTTTTTTTTTTTTGCTGCTGGTGCTTCTCCTCCTTCTCTTCCTCCTCTTTTTTTTTTTTTTTTTTTTGCTGCTGGTGCTTCTCCTCCTCCTTCTCTTCCTCCTCTTTTTTTTTTTTTTTGCTGCTGGTGCTTCTCCTCCTCCTTCCCTTCATCCTCTTTTTTTTTTTTTTTTTTTTTTTGCTGCTGGTGCTTCTCCTCCTCCTTCCCTTCATCCTCTTTTTTTTTTTTTTTTTTTCGCTGCTGGTGCTTCTCCTCCTCCTTCTCTTCCTCCTCTTTTTTTTTTTTGCTGCTGGTGCTTCTCCTCCTCCTTCTCTTCCTCCTCTTTTTTTTTTTTTTTTTTTGCTGCTGGTGCTTCTCCTCCTCCTTCTCTTCCTCCTCTTTTTTTTTGCTGCTGGTGCTTCTCCTCCTCCTTCCTTCCTCCTCTTTTTTTTTTTTTTTTTTTTTTTTGCTGCTGGTGCTTCTCCTCCTCCTTCTCTTCCTCCTCTTTTTTTTTTTGCTGCTGGTGCTTCTCCTCCTCCTTCTCTTCCTCCTCTTTTTTTTTTTTTTTTTTTTTTTGCTGCTGGTGCTTCTCCTCCTCCTTCTCTTCCTCCTCTTTTTTTTTTTTTTGCTGCTGGTGCTTCTCCTCCTCCTTCCCTTCATCCTCTTTTTTTTTTTTTTTTTTTGCTGCTGGTGCTTCTCCTCCTCCTTCCCTTCATCCTCTTTTTTTTTTTTTTTTTTTTTTGCTGCTGGTGCTTCTCCTCCTCCTTCTCTTCCTCCTCTTTTTTTTTTTTTTGCTGCTGGTGCTTCTCCTCCTCCTTCTCTTCCTCCTCTTTTTTTTTTTTTTTTGCTGCTGGTGCTTCTCCTCCTCCTTCTCTTCCTCCTCTTTTTTTTTGCTGCTGGTGCTTCTCCTCCTCCTTCCCTCCATCCTCTTTTTTTTTTTTTTTTTTTTTTGCTGCTGGTGCTTCTCCTCCTCCTTCTCTTCCTCCTCTTTTTTTTTTTGCTGCTGGTGCTTCTCCTCCTCCTTCTCTTCCTCCTCTTTTTTTTTTTTGCTGCTGGTGCTTCTCCTCCTCCTTCTCTTCCTCCTCTTTTTTTTTTTTGCTGCTGGTGCTTCTCCTCCTCCTTTCTTCCTCCTCTTTTTTTTTTTGCTGCTGGTGCTTCTCCTCCTCCTTCTCTTCCTCCTCTTTTTTTTTTTTTTTTTTTTTTGCTGCTGGTGCTTCTCCTCCTCCTTCTCTTCCGCCTCTTTTTTTTTTTTTTTTTTTTTTTGCTGCTGGTGCTTCTCCTCCTCCTTCTCTTCCTCCTCTTTTTTTTTTTTGCTGCTGGTGCTTCTCCTCCTCCTTCTCTTCCTCCTCTTTTTTTTTTTTGCTGCTGGTGCTTCTCCTCCTCCTTGTCTTCCTCCTCTTTTTTTTTTTTTGCTGCTGGTGCTTCTCCTCCTCCTTCTCTTCCTCCTCTTTTTTTTTTGCTGCTGGTGCTTCTCCTCCTCCTTCTCTTCCTCCTCTTTTTTTTTTGCTGCTGGTGCTTCTCCTCCTCCTTCTCTTCCTCCTCTTTTTTTTTTGCTGCTGGAGCTTCTCCTCCTCCTTCTCTTTCTCTGCTTGCTGCTGATACTGCCCTTTTTATGGATTTTATATTTTAAATTTTATTTTTATTAATTTTTTTTGCTGCTGGTGCTTCTCCTCCTCCTTCTCTTCCTCCTCTTTTTTTTTTGCTGCTGGAGCTTCTCCTCCTCCTTCTCTTTCTCTGCTTGCTGCTGATACTGCCCTTTTTATGGATTTTATATTTTAAATTTTATTTTTATTAATTTTTTTTGCTGCTGGGGCTTCTCCTCCTCCTTCTCTTCCGCCTCTTTTTTTTTTTTTTTTTTTTTGCTGCTAGTGCTTCTCCTCCTCCTTCTCTTCCGCCTCATTTTTTTTTTTTTTTTTTTGCTGCTGGTGCTTCTCCTCCTCCTTCTCTTCCTCCTCTTTTTTTTTTTGCTGCTGGTGCTTCTCCTCCTCCTTCTCTTCCTCCTCTTTTTTTTTTTTGGCTGCTGGTGCTTCTCCTCCTCCTTCTCTTCCTCCTCTTTTTTTTTTTTTTGCTGCTGGTGCTTCTCCTCCTCCTTCTCTTCCTCCTCTTTTTTTTTTTTGGCTGCTGGTGCTTCTCCTCCTCCTTCTCTTCCACCTCTTTGTTTTTTTTTTGCTGCTGGTGCTTCTCCTCCTCCTTCTCTTCCTCCTCTTTTTTTTTCTGCTGGTGCTTCTCCTCCTCCTTCTCTTCCTCCTCTTTTTTTTTGCTGCTGGTGCTTCTCCTCCTCCTTCTCTTCCTCTTCTTTTTTTTTTTTGCTGCTGGTGCTTCTCCTCCTCCTTCCCTTCATCTTTTTTTTTTTGCTGCTGGTGCTTCTCCTCCTCCTTCTCTTCCTCCTCTTTTTTTTTTTTTTTTTTTTTTTTGCTGCTGGTGCTTCTCCTCCTCCTTCTCTTCCTCCTCTTTTTTTTTGCTGCTGGTGCTTCTCCTCCTCCTTCCCTTCATACTCTTTTTTTTTTTTTTTTTTTTTGCTGCTGGTGCTTCTCCTCCTCCTTCTCTTCCTCCTCTTTTTTTTTTTTTTTTTTTTTTTGCTGCTGGTGCTTCTCCTCCTCCTTCTCTTCCTCCTTTTTTTTTTTGCTGCTGGTGCTTCTCCTCCTCCTTCCCTTCATCCTCTTTTTTTTTTTTGCTGCTGGTGCTTCTCCTCCTCCTTCCCTTCATCCTTTTTTTTTTTTTTTTTCGCTGCTGGTGCTTCTCCTCCTCCTTCCCTTCATCCTCATTTTTTTTTTGCTGCTGGTGCTTCTCCTCCTCCTTCTCTTCCTCCTCTTTTTTTTTTTTGCTGCTGGTGCTTCTCCTCCTCCTTCCCTTCATCCTCTTTTTTTTTTTTTGCTGCTGGTGCTTCTCTTCCTCCTTCCCTTCATCCTCTTTTTTTTTTTTTTTTTTTGCTGCTGGTGCTTCTCCTCCTCCTTCTCTTCCTCCTCTTTTTTTTTTTTTTTCTTTTTGCTGCTGGTGCTTCTCCTCCTCCTTCTCTTCCTCCTCTTTTTTTTTTTTGCTGTTGGTGCTTCTCCTACTCCTTCCCTTCATCCTTTTTTTTTTTTTTTTGCTGCTGGGGCTTCTCCTCCTCCTTCCCTTCATCCTCTTTTTTTTTTTTTTTTTTTTTGCTGTTGGGGCTTCTCCTCCTCCTTCTCTTCCTCCTCTTTTTTTTTTTTTTTTTGCTGCTGGTGCTTCTCCTCCTCCTTCTCTTCCTCCTCTTTTTTTTTTTTTTTTTTTGCTGCTGGTGCTTCTCCTCCTCCTTCTCTTCCTCCTCTTTTTTTTTTTTTTTGCTGCTGGTGCTTCTCCTCCTCCTTCCCTTCATCCTCTTTTTTTTTTTTTTTTTTTTGCTGCTGGTGCTTCTCCTCCTCCTTCTCTTCCTCCTCTTTTTTTTTGCTGCTGGTGCTTCTCCTCCTCCTTCCCTTCATCCTCTTTTTTTTTTTTTTTTTTTTTTTGCTGCTGGTGCTTCTCCTCCTCCTTCTCTTCCTCCTCTTTTTTTTTTTTTGCTGCTGGTGCTTCTCCTCCTCCTTCTCTTCCTCCTCTTTTTTTTTTTTTTTTGCTGCTGGTGCTTCTCCTCCTCCTTCTCTTCCTCCTCTTTTTTTTTTGCTGCTGGTGCTTCTCCTCCTCCTTCCCTCCATCCTCTTTTTTTTTTGCTGCTGGTGCTTCTCCTCCTCCTTCCCTCCATCCTCTTTTTTTTTTTTTTTTTTTTTTTTGCTGCTGGTGCTTCTCCTCCTCCTTCTCTTCCTCCTCTTTTTTTTTTTTTGCTGCTGGTGCTTCTCCTCTTCCTTCTCTTCCTCCTTTTTTTTTTTTTGCTGCTGGTGCTTCTCCTCCTCCTTCTCTTCCTCCTCTTTTTTTTTTTTTGCTGCTGGTGCTTCTCCTCCTCCTTCTCTTCCTCCTCTTTTTTTTTTTTTTTTGCAGCTGGTGCTTCTCCTCCTCCTTCTCTTCCTCCTCTTTTTTTTTTTTCGCTGCTGGTGCTTCTCCTCCTCTTTCTCTTCCTCTTCTTTCTGCTGATGCTGCCCTTTTTTTAGATTTTCTATTATATATTTTTTGTGGATATTTTCTTTTTTTTGCTGCTAGAGCTTCTCCTCCTCCTTCTCTTTCTTTGCTTGCTGCTGATACTGCCCTTTTTTTGGATTTTATATTTTAAATTTTATTTTTATTAATTTTTTTTGCTGCTGGTGCTTCTCCTCCTCCTTCTCTTCCTCCTCTTTTTTTTTTTTGCTGCTGGTGCTTCTCCTCCTCCTTCTCTTCCTCCTCTTTTTTTTTTTTTTGCTGCTGGTGCTTCTCCTCCTCCTTCTCTTCCTCCTCTTTTTTTTTTTTTTTTGCAGCTGGTGCTTCTCCTCCTCCTTCTCTTCCTCCTCTTTTTTTTTTTATTCGCTGCTGGTGCTTCTCCTCCTCTTTCTCTTCCTCTTCTTTCTGCTGATGCTGCCCTTTTTTTAGATTTTCTATTATATATTTTTTGTGGATATTTTCTTTTTTTTGCTGCTGGAGCTTCTCCTCCTCCTTCTCTTTCTCTGCTTGCTGCTGATACTGCCCTTTTTTTGGATTTTATATTTTAAATTTTATTTTTATTAATTTTTTTTGCTGCTGGTGCTTCTCCTCCTTCTCTTCCGCCTCTTTTTTTTTTTTTTTTTTTTTTTGCTGCTGGTGCTTCTCCTCCTCCTTCTCTTCCGCCTCTTTTTTTTTTTTTTTTTTTTTTGCTGCTGGTGCTTCTCCTCCTCCTTCTCTTCCTCCTCTTTTTTTTTTTTGCTGCTGGTGCTTCTCCTCCTCCTTCTCTTCCTCCTCTTTTTTTTTTTTTTGCTGCTGGTGCTTCTCCTCCTCCTTCTCTTCCTCCTCTTTGTTTTTTTTTTGCTGCTGGTGCTTCTCCTCCTCCTTGTCTTCCTCCTCTTTGTTTTTTTTTTGCTGCTGGTGCTTCTCCTCCTCCTTCTCTTCCTCCTCTTTTTTTTTTGCTGCTGGTGCTTCTCCTCCTCCTTCTCTTCCTCCTCTTTTTTTTTTTTGTGCTGCTGGTGCTTCTCCTCCTCCTTCTCTACCTCCTCTTTTTTTTTTTTTGCTGGTGCTTCTCCTCCTCCTTTTCTTCCTCCTCTTTTTTTTTTTTTTTTTTTTTTGCTGCTGGTGCTTCTCCTCCTCCTTCTCTTCCTCCTCTTTTTTTTTTTTTTTGCTGTTGGTGCTTCTCCTCCTCCTTCTCTTCCTCCTCTTTTTTTTTAGCTGCTGGTGCTTCTCCTCCTCCTTCTCTTCCTCCTCTTTTTTTTTTTTTTTTGCTGCGGGTGCTTCTCCTACTCCTTCCCTTCATCCTCTTTTTTTTTCGCTGCTGGTGCTTCTCCTCCTCCTTCTCTTCCTCCTCTTTTTTTTTTTTGCTGCTGGTGCTTCTCCTCCTCCTTCTCTTCCTCCTCTTTTTTTTTTTGCTGCTGGTGCTTCTCCTCCTCCTTCTCTTCCTCCTCTTTTTTTTTTGCTGCTGGTGCTTCTCCTCCTCCTTTTCTTCCTCCTCTTTTTTTTTTTTTTTTTTTTGCTGCTGGTGCTTCTCCTCCTCCTTCTCTTCCTCCTCTTTTTTTTTTTGCTGCTGGTGCTTCTCCTCCTCCTTCTCTTCCTCCTCTTTTTTTTTTTTTGCTGCTGGTGCTTCTCCTCCTCCTTCTCTTCCTCCTCTTTGTTTTTTTTTTGCTGCTGGTGCTTCTCCTCCTCCTTGTCTTCCTCCTCTTTGTTTTTTTTTTGCTGCTGGTGCTTCTCCTCCTCCTTCTCTTCCTCCTCTTTTTTTTTTGCTGCTGGTGCTTCTCCTCCTCCTTCTCTTCCTCCTCTTTTTTTTTTTGTGCTGCTGGTGCTTCTCCTCCTCCTTCTCTACCTCCTCTTTTTTTTTTTTTGCTGGTGCTTCTCCTCCTCCTTTTCTTCCTCCTCTTTTTTTTTTTTTTTTTTTTGCTGCTGGTGCTTCTCCTCCTCCTTCTCT
>NC_090745.1:32484372-32561872 GCF_036898095.1 Palaemon carinicauda
TTTTGCTGCTGGTGCTTCTCCTCCTCCTTCTCTTCCTCCTCTTTTTTTTTTGCTGCAGGTGCTTCTCCTCCTCCTTCCCTTCATCCTCTTTTTTTTTTTTGCTGCTGGTGCTTCTCCTCCTCCTTCTCTTCCTCCTCTTTTTTTTTTTTTTTTTTTTTTTTGCTGCTGGTGCTTCTCCTCCTCCTTCTCTTCCTCCTCTTTTTTTTTTGCTGCAGGTGCTTCTCCTCCTCCTTCCCTTCATCCTCTTTTTTTTTTTTTTTTGCTGCTGGGGCTTCTCCTCTTCCTTCTCTTCCTCCTCTTTTTTTTTTTTATTGCTGCTGGTTCTTCTCCTCCTCCTTCTCTTCCTCCTCTTTTTTTTAGCTGCTGGTGCTTCTCCTCCTTCTCTTGCTGCTGTCCTTTTTTTTTTCTCCTTATTTTTTTAGATTTTTTTTACTTTTTGCTGCTGGTAATTCTCCTCCTCCTTCTCTTCCTCCTCTTTTTTCTTTTTTTTTGCTGCTGGTGCTTCTCCTCCTCCTCTTGCTGATGTCCTTTTTTTTTCTCCTTATTTTTTAGATTTTTTTCTTTTTTCCTGCTGGTAATTTTCCTCCTCCTTCTCTTCCTCCTCTTTTTGCTGCCCTTTTTTCTGGATTTTTTATCTTATATTTTTTTTTTTTTTTTGCTGCTGGTGCTTCTCCTCCTCTTTCTCTTCCTCTTCTTTCTGCTGATGCTGCCCTTTTTTTGGATTTTCTATTATATATTTTTTGTGGATATTTTCTTTTTTTTGCTGCTGGAGCTTCTCCTCCTCCTTCTCTTTCTCTGCTTGCTGCTGATACTGCCCTTTTTTTGGATTTTATATTTTAAATTTTATTTTTATTAATTTTTTTTGCTGCTGGTGCTTCTCCTCCTCCTTCTCTTCCTCCTCTTTTTTTTTTGCTGCTGGTGCTTCTCCTCCTCCTTCCCTTCATCCTCTTTTTTTTTTTTTTTTTTTTTTGCTGCTGGTGCTTCTCCTCCTCCTTCTCTTCCTCCTCTTTTTTTTTTTTTTTTTTTTTGCTGCTGGTGCTTCTCCTCCTCCTTCTCTTCCGCCTTTTTTTTTTTTTTTTTTTTTTTTGCTGCTGGTGCTTCTCCTCCTCCTTCTCTTCCTCCTCTTTTTTTTTTTGCTGCTGGTGCTTCTCCTCCTCCTTCTCTTCCTCCTCTTTTTTTTTTTGATGCTGGTGCTTCTCCTCCTCCTTCTCTTCCTCCTCTTTGTTTTTTTTTTGCTGCTGGTGCTTCTCCTCCTCCTTCTCTTCCTCCTCTTTGTTTTTTTTTGCTGCTGGTGCTTCTCCTCCTCCTTCTCTTCCTCCTCTTTTTTTTTTGCTGCTGGTGCTTCTCCTCCTCCTTCTCTTCCTCCTCTTTTTTTTTTTTGCTGCTGGTGCTTCTCCTCCTCCTTCCCTTCATCCTCTTTTTTTTTTTTTTTTTTTTGCTGCTGGTGCTTCTCCTCCTCCTTCTCTTCCTCCTCTTTTTTTTTTTTTTTTTTTTTGCTGCTGGTGCTTCTCCTCCTCCTTCTCTTCCTCCTGTTTTTTTTTTTTTTTTTTTGCTGCTGGTGCTTCTCCTCCTCCTTCTCTTCCTCCTCTTTTTTTTTTTTGCTGCTGGTGCTTCTCCTCCTCCTCTTGCTGCTGTCCTTTTTTTTTTCTCCTTATTTTTTTAGATTTTTTTTCCTTTTTGCTGCTGGTGCTTCTCCTCGTCTTTCTCTTCCTCCTCTTTCTGCTGATGCTGCCCTTTTTTTTATCTTTTATTTTATATTTTTTGTGGATTTTTTCTTTTTTTATGGTGCTGCCATTTTTTCATATTTTATATTCTATACACATTTTTTTTTATTTATTTTTTTTTTTTTGCTGTTGGAGCTTCTCCTCCTCCTTCTCTTTCTTTTCTTGCTGCTGATGCTGCCCTTTTTTTTTGATTTTATATATCATATTTTTTTGGATTTTATATTCTAGACATATTTTATTTTTTTTATTTTTTATTTTTTTTTTTTTTTGCTGTTGGAGCTTCTCCTCCTCCTTCTCTTTCTTTTTTTGCTGCTGATGCTGCCCTTTTTTTTGGATTTTTTACTTTATAATTTTTTTTTTTTTTTTTTTTTTTTTTTTTTTTTTTTTGCTGCTGGACCTTCTCCTCCTCTTTTTCTTTCTCTTCTTGCTGCTGATGCTACCCTTTTTTTTATCTTTTATTTTATATTTCTTTTGAATCCTTTTTTTTTTTGCTGCTGGAGCTTCTCCTCCTCCTTCTCTTTTTCTTCTTGCTGCTGCTGCTGCCATTTTTTCGGATTTTATATTCTATACACATTTTTTTTATTAATTTTTTTTTTTTTGCTGTTGGAGCTTCTCCTCCTCCTCTTTCTTTTCTTGCTGCTGATGCTGCCCTTTTTTTTTTGGATTTTTTATTTTATATTTTTTTTATTCTTTTTTTTTTTTTTTTTGCTGCTGGAGCTTCTCCTCCTCCTTCTCTTTCTTTTCTTGCTGCTGATGCTGCCCTTTTTTTTGGATTTTTTACTTTATAATTTTTTTTTATTTTTTTTTTTTTTTGCTGTTGGAGCTTCTCCTCCTCCTTCTCTTTCTTTTCTTGCTGCTGATGCTGCCCTTTTTTTTTGGATTTTATATATTATATTTTTTCGGATTTTATATTCTAGACATATTTTATTTTATTTAATTTTTTTTTTTTTTTTATGCTGCTGGAGCTTCTCCTCCTCCTTCTCTTTTTCTTCTTGCTGCTGCTGCTGCCATTTTTTCGGATTTTATATTCTATACACATTTTTTTTTTATTTATTTTTTTTTTCTTTTGCTGTTGGAGCTTCTCCTCCTCCTTCTCTTTCTTTTCTTGCTGCTGATGCTGCCCTTTTTTTTGGATTTTATATATCATATTTTTTTGGATTTTATATTCTAGACATATTTTATTTTTTTTATTTTTTATTTTTTTTTTTTTGCTGCTGGAGCTTCTCCTCCTCCTTCTCTTTTTCTTCTTGCTGCTGCTGCTGCCATTTTTTCGGATTTTATATTCTATACACATTTTTTTTTATTTATTTTTTTTTTTTGCTGCTGGAGCTTCTCCTCCTCCTTCTCTTTCTTTTCTTGCTGCTGATGCTGCCCTTTTTTTTGGATTTTTTACTTTATAATTTTTTTTTATTTTTTTTTATTATTTTTTTTTTTTTTTGCTGCTGGACCTTCTCCTCCTCTTTTTCTTTCTCTTCTTGCTGCTGATGCTACCCTTTTTTTTATCTTTTATTTTATATTTCTTTTGAATCCTTTTTTTTTTTTGCTGCTGGAGCTTCTCCTCCTCCTTCTCTTTTTCTTCTTGCTGCTGCTGCTGCCATTTTTTTCGGATTTTATATTCTATACACATTTTTTTATTTATTTATTTTTTTTTTTTTTGCTGTTGGAGCTTCTCCTCCTCCTTCTCTTTCTTTTCTTGCTGCTGATGCTGCCCTTTTTTTTGGATTTTATATATCATATTTTTTCGGATTTTATATTCTAGACATATTTTATTTTTTTTATGTTTTTTTTTTTTTTTTGCTGCTGGAGCTTCTCCTCCTCATTCTCTTTTTCTTCTTGCTGCCGCTGCTGCCATTTTTTCGGATTTTATATTCTATACACGTTTTTTTTTTCTATTTATTTTTTTTTTTTTTTTGCTGTTGGAGCTTCTCCTCCTCCTTCTCTTTCTTTTCTTGCTGCTGATGCTGCCCTTTTTTTGGATTTTATATATCATATTTTTTCGGATTTTATATTCTATACATATTTTATTTTTTTTATTTTTTATTTTTTTTTTTTTTGCTGCTGGAGCTTCTCCTCCTCTTCCTCTTTCTCTTCTTGCTGCTGTTGCTGCTGCCCTTTTTTTGGATTTTATATTATATACTTTTTTGGAATTTTTTTTATATTGCTGCTGGAGCTTCTCCTCTTCTTCCTCTTTCTCTTCTTGCTGCTGATGCTGCCCTTTTTTTTGGATTTTTTATTTTATATCTTTTTGGATTTTATATTTTATATTTTCTTTGGATTTTATATTTTATATTTTTGGGGATTTTATATTTTATATTTTTTTCTTATTTTTTTTTTTTTTGCTGCTGGAGCTTCTCATCCTCATTTTCTTTCTCTTCTTGCTGCTGCTGCTGCCCTTTTTTTGGATTTTATATTTTATAACTTTTTGGATTTTTTTTTTTGCTGCTGGAGCTTCTCCTCTTTCTCTTTCTCTCCTTGCTGCTGCTGCTGCTGCCCTTTTTTTGGATTTTATATTTTATACTTTTTTGGATTTTTTTTTTTTGCTGCTGGAGCTTCTCCTCTTCTTCCTCTTTTTCTTCTTGCTGCTGATGCTGCCTATTTTTTTGGATTTTATTTTTTATATTTTTTGGATTTTATATTTTATATTTTTTTTGGATTTTATATTTTATATTTTACTTGGAATTTTTTTTTGATGCTGGAGCTTCTCATCCTCTTTCTCTTTCTCCTCTTGCTGCTGCTGCTGCCCTTTTTTTTGGATTTTTTTTTTTATTTTTTTGGATTTTTTTTTTGCTGCTCGAGCTTCTCCTCCACCTTCTCGTTCTCTTCTTGCTGCTGATGCTGCTCTTTTTTTGGATTTTATATTTTATTTCATTTTTATTTTCCTGCTGGTGCTTCTCCTCCTCTTCCTCTTTCTCTTTTTGCTGCTGATGCTGCCCATTATCTCGGATTTTATATTTTATAATTTTTTTGGATTTTTTTTTTTTGCTGCCGGAGCTTCTCCTCCTTCTTCTCTTTCTCTTCTTGCTGCTGATGCTGCCCTTTTTTCTGGATTTTATATTTTATATTTTTTTTTGGATTTCATATTTTATTTTTTTTTTTATTTCTTTTTTTTTTTTGCTGCTGGAGCTTCTCCTCCTCCTTCTCTTTCTCTTCTTGCTGCTGCTGTTGCCCCTTTTTTTTGGATTTTATATTTTATCTTTTTTTGGATTTTTTTTTGCTGCTGGTGCTTCTCCTCCTCTTCCTCTTTCTCTTCTTGCTGCTGATGCTGCCCTTTTTTTCTTGGATTTTATATTTTATATTTTTTGGGGATTTCATATTTTATATTTTTTTGGATTTTTTTTTGCTGCTGGAGCTTCTCCTCCTCCTTCTCTTTTCTCTTCTTGCTGCTGATGCTGCCCTTTTATTTTTTGGATTTTACATTTAAATTTTTTTTTCCTGCTGGAGCTTCTCCTTCTTTTTCTCTTCTTGCTGCTGCTGCTGCCCTTTTTTTTGGATTTTATATTTTATTTTTTTTTTTTTTTGCTGCTGGAGCTTCTCGTCCTCCTCCTCTTTCTCTTCTTGCTGCTGATGCTGCCCTTTTTTTGGATTATATATTTTATATTTTTTTTTTTCGCTGGAGCTTCTTCTCTTTCCCTTCTTCCTGCTGCTGCTGCCTTTTTTTTATTTCTTTTTATATATATATATATATTTTTTTTTTTTGCTGCTGGAGCTTCTCCTCCTCTTCCTCTTTCCTTTGTTACTGCTGATGCTGCCCTTTTTTCTGGATTTTATATTTTATATTTTTTTTGGATTTTATATTTTATATTATTTTTGGATTTTATATTTTATATTTTTTTGGATTTTTTTTTTCTGCTGGAGCTTCTACTCCTCCTTCTCTTCCTCTTCTTGCTGTTGATGCTGCCACATTTTTTTTTCTATTTTATATATATATATTTTTTTTTTTTGCTGGAGCTTCACCTTCTTCTCTTTTTCTTCTTACTGCTGATGTTGCCCCTTTTTTTTTTTTGGATTTTTTTTTAAAAATATTTTTTGGATTTTTTTTTAAATATTTTTTGGATTTTTTTTTTTTTTTTTGCTGCTGGAGCTTCTCTTCCTTCTCTTTCTCTTCTTGCTGCTGATGCTACCCTTTTTATGGGATTTTATATTTTATATTTTTTTTGGATTTTGTTTTTTATATTTTTTTGGGATTTTTTTTTTCGCTGCTGGAGCTTCTCCTACTTATCTTTTTCTTCTTGCTGCTGATACTGCCCTTTTTCTTTGGATTTCTTATTTTAAATTTTTTTTTTATTATTTTTTTTTTTTGCTGCTGTAGCTTCTTGTCCTCCTTCTCTTTCTCTTTTTGCTGCTGATGCTGCCCCTTTTTTTGGATTTTTTATTTAATATTTTTTTATGGATTTTTTTTTTTTTTTTTTGGCTGGTGGAGCTTCTTGTCCTCCTTCTCATTCTCTTTTTTGCTGCTGATGCTGCCCCTTTTTTTTGGATTTTTTATTTAATATTTTTTCTGGATTTTTTTTTTTCTTTTTTGGCTGGTGGAGCTTCTCCTCCTCCTTCTCTTTCTCTTCTTGCTGCTGATGCTGCCCCTTTTTTTTGGATTTTATATTTTTATATTTTCTCTGGATTTATTTTTTTTTGCTGCTGGAGCATTTTCTCCTCCTTTTCTTTCTCTTCTTGCTGCTGAAGGTGCCCTTTTTTTTTGGATTTTATGTTTTATATTTCTTTTGGGTTTTTTTTTTCGTAGCTGGAGCTTCTCCTCCTCGTTCTTTTTCTCTTCTTGTTGCTGATACTGCCCTTTTTTTTTATTTTATATTTTATATTTTTTTTTTTGGAATTTTTTTTTTTTTTTTTTTTTGATGCTGGAGATTCTCCTCCTCCTTCTTTTCCTCTTCTTGCTGCTGATGCTGCCCCTTTTTTTTGGATTTTTTATTTGATATTTTTTTTTATTTTTATTTTATTTATTTATTTTTTTTTTTTTGCTGCTGGAGCTTCGCCTCCTCCTTCTCTTTCTCTTCTTGCTGCTGATGCTGCCCCTTTTTTTGGATTTTATATTCTAATATTTTTTGGGGAGTCTTTTTTTTTCGCTGCTGGAGCTTCTCCTCCTCCTTCTCTTTCTTTTTTTGCTGCTGATGCTGCCCCTTTTTTTGGATTTTTTATATTATATTTTTTCTGGATTTTTTTTTTTGGGGGGGGGGGCTGGTGGAGCTTCTCCTCCTTCTTCTCTTTCTCTTCTTTCTGCTGATGCTGCCTTTTTTTTTTGGATTTTATATTTTTATATTTTTTTTATTTTTTTATTTTTTTTTTTTGCTGCTGGAGCTTCTTCTCCTCCTCTTCTTCCTCTTCTTGCTGCTGATGCTGTCCTATTTTTTTATTTTATATTTTATATTTTTTTTTTTTTTTTGCCGGAGCTTCTCCTCTTCTTCTTTCTCTTCTTGCTGCTGATGCTGCCCTTTTTTTTTTTGGATATTATATTTTATAATTTTTTGGATTTTTCTTTTTTGCTGCTGGAGCTCCTCCTCCTCCTCCTCTTTCTCTTCTTGCTGCTGATGCTGCCCTTTTTTTTTTTGGATTTTATATTTTATATATTTTTTTTTTTTGCTGCTGGAGCTTCTCCACCTCCTTCTCTTTCTTTTCTTGCTGCTGATGCTGCCCTTTTTTCTGTATTTTATATTTTATATTTTTTTTTATTTCATACTTCATATTTTTTTGTATTTTTTTTTTTTTTGCTGCTGGAGCTTCTCCTCCTCCTTCTCTTTTCTCTTCTTGCTGCTGATGCTGCCCTTTTATTTTTTGGATTTTACATTTAAATTTTTTTTTTTCCTGCTGGAGCTTCTCCTTCTTTTTCTCTTCTTGCTGCTGCTGCTGCCCTTTTTTTTGGAATTTATATTTTATCTTTTTTGGGATTTATTTTTTTTTTTGCTGCTGGTGCTTCTCCTCCTCTTCCTCTTTCTCTTTTTGCTGCTGATGCTGCCCTTTTTCTTGGATTCTGTATTTTATATTTTTTGGATTTTTATTTTTGCTGCTGGAGCTTCTCCTCCTTCTCTTTCTCTTCTTGCTGCTGATGCTGCCCTTTTTTGGGGGGGGATTTTATATTTATTTTTTTTTTTTCTGCTGGAGCTTCTCCTCCTCTTCCTCTTTCTCTTCTTGCTGCTGATGCTGCCGTTGAAATGCTCTTCTGTTGTAGAGATGGTTGGAGAATAGTGCTTTTTGGCAGTCGTTTCCTCACGCCCGCCGAGTCTGGGGATGCAGCTGTGGAGGGGGAAGCCCTTGCAGTGGCCTGGTGCTTAAAAAACGCACGATTATTCCTACTGGGCTGCCCGAACTTAATCATTGTCACGGACCACTGTCCTTTAGTCAAGTTACTAGGCAATAGAAGTCTCGGCGATATTACCAACCCCAGACTATTTAGATTAACGGAGAAGACATTATTGTATAATTTCAACATTAAATACCTACCAGGCAAGAGAAATCATGCTGCCGACTTTCTCTCTCGATGTCCTAGCCTGAGGACGGCACCAGATAGACAGTATGCGAGCTTCAACGAAGAATTAATGATTGCTATGGTGTCAGCAATCACAGAAAACCTACTGGAGCAGTGCACCATAGATGAGAAAACTGTTGAAGAGGCAGCCTTGGACAGCCCAGCATATCAGCTACTAGTCGCTTGAGTGACTGCAGGGGACTGAAACCCGAAGAAATCTCAAGAAATTGCATGTTTGAGGCCCTTCTACGGCATCAGAGAACGTCTCTCTATATCTGGCAGCCTGGTCAGATACTGCTTCAACAACAATTGCGTCCGCCATCAGATAATCACCAACCTTCATGCTGGACATCAAGACCTAGATACAATATTGAGAAGAGCGAGACATTCGGTCTATTAGCCGGGCATCGAGGGTGACCTTCAGCATCATCGTTCACGGTGTACATCGTGCGACGCCCACTCACCATCACTGCCTGCCGAAGTCATGAAAATTACCCCTGCCCCAGAGTATCCATTCCAACAGACTGTCGTGGACCTGTTTTAGCTCGGACACATGTATATGGCATATTGTGACAGGCTTACAGGCTGGCTAGAAATAGCCCACTTCCCTAATGGCACCTCATCTGCAAAGGTCATGACAAAACTTAGGCATTACTTCACTCGATGGGAAGCACCTGAACAATTACCCTCGTAATTTTTTGGGAGGGAGATGTAAGATGTATTAAGATGAGGTTGCTTGTAGCGCCTGAGTGCCACCCACATAAGTGACATCATTGTCCACATCACAGGCTATCTGTATTTCCTTATGCTGTGAATCAGTTGCAATGAAGATACGAAACCATGCTGACTATCATTTCCTGACCCTGCCTAGCTTAAAATATAACAATGGTTAAATTGAATTCCTTTTCAGTTGAGACATAAACTCTCTGAGCTAAAGCTCTAAGTTGAGTATAATTATTCAAGATCAAATCTGATCTGTTACCCATCCAAAGATAATAGGCCCCCTGCTTCTCCAAATAAGCATATCTACAACCATCATTGAACCATGGATTATCCTTCACTCGGTACCTTAGTACACGAGAAGGGATACACCTCTCAATCACATTGACTAGATTCTCATTCAAAGTGACAACAGGATCAACACTATTATATAAAAGTGACTAATTCATGCCCAAAAGATCATGCAAAATCCCATTCCAGTCTGCTTGAGCTTTCATATAAATCTTACATGGCTATGATAGATCAGGGACAGGCTGCTTAGTCTTCGCTACTAATGAAATCAAGGCATGATCAGATGTCCCAACTGGAGTACCAAACTTACTTGTTATGATAGTTACCAGACCTGTGAGTAGCTTCACTTATGATTTGCTCACAGGCTGATTCAGGGGCAAAGTCTAAAACTCTTAAGCCATGGTGATTAGTTGGTGAAACAGAATTTAATCACTCCCTATGGTGAGCATTGAAATTACCAACAAAGACAAAATAGGCCTTTCTATCATCTTCTTGTATCTTAGCCATCTTAAATGTATTCAAGTTTTTATGCCAGACTGTAGGATTTTTTTGTAATTACTTTCCCTGGAGCTGCAAGAAAACTACTTGTTCTTATATAAGCACCATTCAGCACTTACAGGAAAAAAAAAAGGAAGAGAACCATTCACCCAGTTGATACGACCCAAGCACTAACTGGGAGAATTCAATGAGCCCACTTCAAGACATGACCTGGTCGCCATGGATCGTTTATTTTTTGCGGAGTAACCTGCCACACTTTGAGACCAGAAGTTCCAAGAGCGGTCTCTTTTTAATGCGAGGATTTCAGGGTCCTACATCTGGTCGCGATTAGCAGGCTCAATCAGTTTCTAACTTCGTGTGTATGATTATTAGGACTTGAGGTCCTTCAAGAAGAATTATAACCTGGGCTTCCACGAGGACCTAAACCAACGCCAGATCAAGTCTCAAGGGTGAGAACTCATTGGTGTTAACTTTGGCCAAAAAATACAAATCCATTTAGGTAATTTGTGTGCATTAGTTAGGATATCCTGTCAGCAGTCGTCTGGCTTAATTTAAGAGGTGTTCCGGTATTCTACAAATTGCACTCTAACAATTTCCCCCTCCCCTCTCTCTTTGATTTTGATCTTTGTTTAAGGCTAACTTGTTAAATGTGTTCAAATGTCCTTTCATGTTATAGTTTTCAGCATTTTTACTTTGATCGTTAGGTTGGTTCAACCACTTTATTTTGGAAACAACCCCTTTTAGCCATTAATGTTTTATTAAAGCATTGTGTTTTATATGTCATTTGTTCACTACTAATTTAAATTTCCATTATGTAGCTTTGTTGTTCATTTCTGTGTCAGTTGGGGGAAAATTCCTGTGATGTTTTGTGTAAATAAATACCACTCTTAGGTTAGAATCATTTACTTCTTTCAACCCACTCCTCGTGTAGCATAAGTTTGAAGTTGAGTAATGTAAGCCTAAAGTGCTTGCAAGCAAAGGTTGATTATTATTATCATACCAGACAATGAGTCCCATTGCTTTAATTGTGTGAGGTCAATCATGAATATAAGATGAAATTCTTGACCTCGTGGTCCTAAATGAGATATGACTAAGGAGAGTTTTATGCTTGTGTCAGAAGTAAAGTTATCGGTGCCAATTCCTTATTGTACTGTTTTATAGCATTGCCTCCCGGTAGCCCTAAAACAATTAACTTTTACAATAATGTTACCCTTAACGCATTTTGCGTCACTGTCTCTTGGTAACATAATTTGTCCAAGCTTACTTGATTGAAATTTACTACTCTATGCCCTGAGCAATGTTTGAACATCAAGGGAATATCGGGTTGACAGTTCCGATATATGTTTGGACTTGAACGTGCACATGGTTAGCAACCAGTGTTCGTTACAGTTCTCTGGTTTATTGAGTGTGAGATCGTTGACGCTCTATTTCTCCAGGCCTGGGTCCAGAAATCAGAGCGGGGAGCCTTTCCTGGAATTATTCCCCACACATTAATCTTTATTTTAGTGGTTCTTCGAACTAGGTGAGGCACCATTGATTTATGGAATTATGAAATTTTAAATTTCGTAAATTCATTCATAGCCTAGTAGCCACACACGCCTGGAAAAGATTCAAAAACATTTACAGTACCCAGAACTTGCAACAATGGGTGAGGAAATAACAGACACACAAAACGAGCATTCCTGGTGGAAAACGGTAGCTTCTTTCATTGCTCAGGATGAAACAAATCCAGAGTATTAAAATAAAACAAAAGTAGACAAACAAATAAATAAAAAGCCACAGAAAAGGAATAATCACGAAAACGCAAGTCCCTCGGAGGCTGGCAAGAAAACTCACCTCCTGGAAGTCCACAAGGCATGATGTTGACAACAAAAAACCAACAACAAAGAGCTATTGGGTCTGCCCCAATCTTTTCATCTCCCAGTGTACTTTAATTTAACAATTTTCCCTCCAATCCTTCCAATCCTGATTTCCCCTCCCCTCCCCCACCTATCCTATCCCCCTATACTGTAGCTGTAACAGCACACACTGTTGAAATTGAAAGGAGACTAATAATGTGAGAGATAATTGAAGAACTTCTATGGAAATTGCCAGAGTAACAGCATTGAAGAAACTTGTGATTATAGAATGAAAATAGTATATGAAATTTAGAAAAAAGGACCCGGAAAAAAAAAAAAATTATAGAAACGATTGAGGAAACAATTGCAAAAAAGAGAGGGGGGGGGGGGGAGGGGTGAAATAAAATGAGGTTCATATAAGGAAATGGCACACAGCTTTATATTAGTGAAATTGATATGGATAAGGTAATACTCAATGAAAGCAAGGTCAAACATGCTTAAACTTGAAAGAAATTTCAGGGGGAAATACACAGAGAAAGTGTGTGACCTTTGCAAAAAAGATAATACTGAACACTCATTTTCATGCCTAAAATTAGGAAAGTTGAAGGAACAAGATATAAGCATAGGGCATGTTACCAAATTCTAGCAGGGAGCTGGTGGTATATCTAAGTGTAATAATTAGAATAGTTAATATTACATGTTTAAAACACATGACGTAATATGTCATGTTAGATGAAGGAGCTAGCCGTGGGACTTGCTGTAGTCATTCAAATCATAAACAGGACGTACAATGCAAACCTCGACAATATGACATTCTTCTTAAACGTCAACACATTGTCTCAGCGTGTGAAAGTTTGTGACGTCACCGGATGCAGGTGTCTTCCGAGTTTGTGACGAGTCTAATATAAACTAAGCATACGATATCTGTGATATCGATAAGTTAGTCAGTTCATATCTATACTTCACCAGAATTGGTCATCTGACCAACCCAGCTTCCTCCAGTGATGGAGATGTTTAACTCTGTTGTTTTTATAGAATAAATACTTTAAAGCTAATAAGATGTATTCTGTTATCCATTTACATACATCTGAAACAACACATACTCAATGTGTGCTTATAACAGTAGCACGCCAATAAATGGTGGCAGCGGTTAAACTCTAAGAATTAGAGAAAAATCTTCAAGACTTCAAAATAAAAGCTGTAAAACCAGAGAAAGATCTTCAAGACTTCAAAATAAAAGCTGTAAAACCAGAGAAAGATCTTCAAGACTTCAAAATAAAAGCTGTAAAACCGGAGAATGATCTTCAAGAACTCAACATTATCTACATGAATCTACAATTTTGACTAAATATTAAAGTCCAACGGAACAGTTAACATTAACAAATGTTATGAATACCACTTGAATCTTCAATCAACATCCTAGGAAACCCAAGGACTGGCGTTCAACAATTGCAAAACATACCCAGGAAGCACTACATTCAACAAGAAACTCGAACGATACATCGCTAACAAAACATCAAGAGAGAGAGAGAGAGAGAGGACGTGTCGACATCACGCAGATCCATATATAAGCTAAATACAGATTTTTTGAATTCATTCCAGTTTGGGCAGTGAAGTGTAGTTATCACGAGTCGTTAGTCGATTATTACTGGGGTGAGTGAATTGCTAATCTTTGTTAAAGGAAACTCCGAATTCTCATTTAGAATTTCTCTTTCTTTGTGCTAATTCCTTTTTCTTTCAGAAGTTCTCGGGGAATGTTATGGGATTAGTGACATTGTTTGGGGAATTTTGTTATACATATGCGTTTACGCAGTGGGCGTCTGTACTCATATAGATATTTTGATAGAATTGCAAGGGGTCGAAGAGATAGGAAAAAAAATACAGCAGTCATGACTCCTCCTGTCAGCCCTTCCCCTGGACCTAGTGGTGTAGGCCAGACTAATCCTCCTCCAATTGTGACGCTTGTAAATGCCAGGTCAGCAATCCTTCCTTTTCAGGGTCGAGTCAACGGGTTCTTGCCACAAAATGTGGAGTCATGGATTTCATCCGTCGATGCCCATTTAAATGCCAAACAAATCGTAGACCCTTTTGTACAATTACAGGAAGCTAAAAGTTTTATAGATTTTTCTAAGGGGGATGCGAGTGCGTATTTAAGAGGTGTTTCATTTCAAGAAGCAGTTACTTGGGATGATTTCAAAGTTAGGTTACGCGCGATCTATGGGGGTGAGGAAGCCTTGGATGTAGTATTAACATTACGAAATACACTTAATCAAGCCACTATGAATCGGCTTAATGTTATTGAGAGAGCAGCTCTCATAGCTGATAGGCTTAACGAATATCAGGACATTTTAGGTCATTCCACTTGGGTTACTAACGATAACATCTCCGTGAAAGATTTTTTGCGATTAATGTATTTGACTTGCATGACACTTATGTTGCCTGAAGCTTTAGTACGGTGTTTTGATAAGAAGTTAACGCCTGCAAGTACGGAATTGGATGTCTATAAACAGATAAAGAAACACATGTCCAAGTGTCCAGATCTCGATCCCGTGTTAACTCAAGTTTTTGCAAAGAATGAAACAAAACCACAAACAGTGAACGTAGTTAGCAGTCCAGTAGCGGGAATGACGTGTTATAACTGCAAACATCAAGGTCACATAAGCGCAGACTGCAGAATGAAATTTTGCTCAATTCACAACACTGCAACGCATTCATATAGTCAATGTTACTCGCTTAAGACACAACAATATCCCAGAAATACACAGTCAATTCCACAGTCAGTTCCATATGGAAATAAAAAGAAAAATCCTCATTTTAACAATAAGAAGAAACAACAAAATGTCAATGCAGTTCAGAGTCCAAAACAAACAAACACTTCTTCGAATATCGCTGAGCCTGGGCCGTCAAAGCCATGAATCTGAAAGAAGTTTTAAAAATGCCAGACTTAGGCTTCGGCCACACCAAGCGCAACTAGCGGCGCGGTTAGAGAGAAGAGGTTCCCGCGCCAAATTGAAACCTAAGGTATCTTATGTGGGTGGCCACATTGGAGGCACGAGAAGCCTCCAACCGCTGCAGTTGCCGCCAAGATATGTATCATGTTTTAAAACACCGTGGCGCATTCAGTTGTTCGTTTCCAGTCATGGCTAGTAAAAAAATTATTTGGGAGGTGTTTTGGAGAGTAAATATAAGTTTAATAAATGGAAGATATAACAATCTGCTACAAATGGATGGTAATAAAATAGTGGGTGGGCTTATGCAATTTTGTACTTTACAACCTATTTAATCACCATTTAATTTCTTATATATATATATATATATATATATATATATATATATATATATATATATATATATATATATATATATATATATATATATATATATATATATATATATATATATATATTTGGGCTCAAGCCATGACGTCCTGATGGAAGGTTCCTTCGGCAGCTTCCTTGATAGAGGGGAATTGGAACACAACTTATATATATATATATATATATATATATATATATATATATATATATATATATATATATATATATATATATATATATATATATATATATATATATATGTATATATTTGGGCTCAAGCCATGACGTCCTGATGGAAGGTTTCTTCGGCAGCTTCCTTGGGTATATTTAACTACAGGGATATTCCCAGAGAATTAAACTACAGGTTATCACAGAATTCTAACTTCTGGTGCGAGTACCCTAAAGGTTTCCCTCTAGGATATCGTATATCAACAGGGGACGTATGTATTAACACGCCACATAGCTATCTGCACCCCATATAGAGTTAACACTTCGATATGGAAAGGTGGAGAATAACTAGGGAGCCGTTCCACAGTTACACTCGTCCGTGGCTGCTTTTAGTACTCGAAACGTAAACAAACGGGCGCCATTGCTAAATGACGTCACGTCCGTCCTCATCCTGAGGCCTGTAGCACCTTGCTTTGGTCGGATTTCCCCTTGTGCGATTTTCATCGACTTACATCGCCGTTATGTCGTTACCTTCAGCCTCGCCTTCTTCTGGAAAGTTGAGTACCAGGTCCCACTATTGTTTAAATAAGCTCTAGCCGTAAAGTAACTTTTACTTTTCGTAAAATATTGTGTTTTGTGGCAGAGCTGTGCCGATCCCGGACACGCCATTTTATGGCGTCTCTGTTCTTTTGCATGCCTTTTTAGCTAGCCAGAACAGCCTTATCCGGCCTCTTAACTAATTGATATTGTTAGTTATTTAGTCTTCATAGCTAGGAATTACTTATATCGTGTTTTAGCGCTCATCTGCTTGGTCGTCGTTCGACCTCATACTAGATTGCTAGCTTAGCCCCTAGGCTAGATAGCCTAGCACTTGTGTTCATGCATGATAAATACCAGTGATCCTAGGTTAAGTTATGAAGATTGTGGCATTATTAAACATACTGTTAACTGTGATGTAAGTGTTTTTGCCTTCGGGGACCATATAGGGGACCGGTTTGATTGCGTTTCTTTCCAACCTAACCTAAATGTAGGAACCCCTATATGCTCCCTAATCCCCTGCCTGCGGGCATTCCCTCTGTGTGGCCATGCTTCCCCTTCTATATAGGGGAATCTTGTCTACAATCAGAGTATTTATCGCTTCTCGGTCTACCCTAAGGGAATGATCCCCCCTTAGGGTTGCGACCGAGAAATAAGGAACGGCTCTGCCCTTCCTCAGTTGCTTCTGGTTGGGTTACTCCTCCCTTCCTGCAACTTGCGATGTGTCTTTCAGCCTACCTAGCCTAGGAGTTAACCCTCCTTCTCTAGGTTAGGCTCTGGGGGCTAGTTCTGTTCTTTTATAGTTAGAGACGGTACTCCTGTACCAATCTCATTCTGGTTACCTAACCTAGGTTAGGGAGCGTTCTCCCTCTCCTTGGTGGCCGTTCTTGTACAGAGCCTCCACCATGAAAGACCGCTCTTCTTCTCCCTCCCCACCTATCCCTTTGGTGTAGGCTTGCCTATACACATCTGTCCTTAGTCCTACAACTCCTCCCTTGGGTGGAGTGGTAGGGCTAACTTGTTCTCCTGCTGAGCTGGCCGCTCTGGTACACATACCCTTCATAGCGTTCTATGGGGGTAGTCGCCGGCAGCGGTCCGGCCGGCGGGGGTTTTTCCCCCTCTTGAGTGCCCTCTAACCCTCGCTTGGGTTACCCCAGGCACCCAGCCGACTGCCGGCCCCCTGCCGCCGGATGCTATGAGTAACTACTCCTATCATGAGTGCACTCTCTCCGGAGGGATGCCGGAGGGGTATGTGGTCTTACCCCTCCCATCCCTCCTTACCTTTCTCTCCATCTATCCTGGTGCCGGTCCCTTGCCGCCTCTACTGCCGGCGATACCGCCTTACCTCTGGTGACACTCTTTCATAAGATACCCTCCCCCCTCTAAGACGTCAGCCTTCCGTGTGCCGGAGGCTGCCGCCTTCCGTCGGCATACAGCCGACGTCCCACCCCTCCCTTTACCTAGCAACAGCTGGCCGACCTTCGGAGCCGGCCACCGGCATGCCGGCATTGATTGCCGGCGGTCTAGGTATACAACCATATACATATCCATCTTATGAATTGATCCAAGCTCACCAGGTCGTCAGCCTTCGTCTGCCGGAGCCGCTGCCTCCTGCCGGCGACCCGCCGCTGTGCCGGCGGTCGCCACGATGGTATTATATTTAGATACTCAATGTATCTGTCTTGATGCCTTCCACCCTGCTGGACGGCTTCCGGCGTGCCGTCGGTCTGCCGGGACCCTCCGGAGACGTTAAGGGACATGCACCCCTTCTCATACCTGCCGACAACATGTCGACAGTCATCATACTGCAGCCAGATGGCTTAGCCACTTCTATATATAGGTATTGTCTTACCATCTAAATCTGTGGCTGTGCTGTCTGATTGCACATTACAATATTCCAGTATACTCTGTGTGTCTTAGTGCAGCCGATTGCCGGAACCTATATCTAATAAGGGGTCTCTCCTATTCCCCCTCTACCCCAGGGAGCTGAGTGGTCTCAGCCCCTGATACACCTCGCAGGCAATTTCTGTTAGAGGCTTAGCTTCTACTCACCACAGCTTATCCATATGGATTTCCGTTTTGTGACCTTCGGCCACAAAAGAAATTGCCTACTGATAAGGTTACGGTAACCGACTGGGCGGGATTCACAAGTATGTGTCTACCTACTTCCTTTCCCGCTCTCTACTCTCAGGCATTATAATACCTTATGAATCGTTTTAATGCTTAAAAACTTAAGATTAAGTTACCTTAATTTTAGAGTGATGTAAGTCATTCTTATGCCTTCCATGTACTCATGATCTCTTTCTTTTACAGGAGGAGTATATGAAGTGCGAAAGCAACTTTTGCGGAGTGAAGCGCCCGGACTTCTACGGGCACAAGGCGTGCTGGACCCACGCCCCCTGCGCCGCCAAGAAAGGCAACCTGAAATACTGGGACCCGCAGCACTGTACAGTCTGCAAGAGTCGTCTGGTCGAAGCGTTCGACGATCCTCCTTCAGCGGAGGCAAGGGACAACGCTCGAGAGAAGCTACGCAAGTGGGTGCGTGGCTTCCAGAAGAACGCCACCGGACCGTATCTCGCCAGCGAAGATTTGAGGGCCTTGCTGTTTCCAAAGGCATCTAAAGACTCCGTGGTCCCCAGTGATCAGATCCCCACTGTCCAGATCGTGGTGGAACCTGATATCGTCATGACCCAGTCCATACATGAGTGCCACTTAGATTCCGACAACGTGGAACGTATGTCGGAAGTGTCGGAAGGGATGGAGAGGAACCTCATGGGCGAGGAGCTCGACTATGAGGAAGATCAGGTGGAATACCCTGATTCGGAGCATGAGGTCGCTCCCAAGCCTACTCCCGCATCGACTCCTGCACCGGCCGAGGAACCTGTTCCTTCGACTTCTGCCACCCCGGACCCTCTCCCATCAGGCACTCAGGAGGTCTTCAAGATGCTTGAAGCCCTCATGGAAAGAAAACTTCGTGAGACCCACGAGCTATTCAGGTCTAACCTAGGAAGTTTTAAACAACCGAAACGGATTTCGGTTAAGGACCTCCCCTCTTGCTCGGATACTAACCCATGGAGGTATGCCGAGCATATGCCGATCATGACTGGTAAGATCTTCATCAGTGAGAAGGTCGGCTCGATCTTGTTGGAAGATGTGGAATTCTTCCCGAATTTCGAGGCATATCCGGACTGTTACGTCCGGCTCAGGTCCGAATCAGCCTCAAAGGAAGAGACCGAACCGAAGGAAGTAATCGTGTTCGATCTCGCGAAGGCCCAGGCTATGCTAGCCAGTGCGGTGAAGAGTAGGGGTTTCACCAACTCCAAGATGCCGGTGCTCAGTAAGAAGCACCCAACCTTCGTTGCGCCGAACGATGCGACCTTCCCCTTTATAGAAAAGGCCTTCACTGCGGTCTTGAAAGCAGTGGAAGAAGGGAAACCTTGCCCTGTACTGGAGGAGTGCAGACCCTTCTCCCTTCCTGTCCCCCCTGATGATAGACACTGGAAAGACATCCAGTCAACCTTCACAGTGGGGAAGTTAGAGCCTGATGTAGCCGGTCGTCAGTTCAATGAGGACCTCCCAAGGCTAAATGATCACCTCCTTCGTAGGGAACAGGATACGAAGGAGAGGCTTGCCGCATCGCTGTCCCTCCAGGTACAGCTCGAACTTATGGCCGGAGACACTAGAATCCCGGACTTCTACATGGTTCTAGCCAAAACACATTTGGCAACGGTGACTAAGGACCTGTACAGCTTCACTAGGGCTCACAGAGCCTGTCGTGAATTCGTGTTTGCCAGCGCGACGGTAAAACACGAACCCCGGAGGCTGATTTCCTCCAATATCTGGGGTAAGTATCTCTTTCCCTCTTCCCTGGTGAAAGAGATTGCCGACAAGGCCGCCACGGAGAACAGGAACCTTCTCCACAAGTGGGGCATGTTAAAGAAAAGGAAATCCTCTCAGGACGATGGCCCTCAACCTAAGAGGAAGTCCATGAAACCAAAACCCCAGCAACGTCAACAGAGACGGCAGTTTCCGGGTTCCACTTCTCCCCAAGTGGCAGCACAGCCACAGCAGACCTTTCAGTTGGTCACCCAGCCGGTGGTGTCGCAGTCACCGGTCTTTACCCCTGCATTCGAGCAACATGCTACTACCTTTCGTCCCAGAGGTAGGAGCTCAAGCAGAGGTTCCGGCAGAGATTCGTCTCGCCGCCCCTCCAGAGGCAGAGGAGGAAGGGGAGCTAGCGGCCGAGGTGACAAACCCTCGGGACACCAGAAGCAATGAAGTGCTTCCGGTGGGAGGAAGACTCCGCCAATTCCAGGATCGTTGGACCTTCGATCCCTGGGCACACAGCATCGTCAAGAAGGGACTAGGCTGGAGCTGGACGCAACCACCCCCAGCCTTCCAGCAATTCTTCCAACAGTCAACCCCCCTCCTGGAAGAATACGTCCTAGAACTCTTGAACAAGAAGGTGATCAGGAGGGTAAAGTCAACCAGGTTCCAAGGGAGACTATTTTCCGTTCCCAAGAAGGACTCCGACAAACTCAGAGTCATTCTAGACTTATCCCCCATCAACAAGTTCATTGCGAACAACAAGTTCAAGATGCTGACTCTCCAACAAATAAGGACCCTTCTGCCTCAAGGGGCCTACACGGTCTCCATAGACCTGGCGAATGCCTACTGGCACGTTCCAATGAATCATCACGCTTCCTCCTACCTAGGATTTCGAATCCAAAGGAAAAGTTACGCCTTCAGGGCCATGCTCTTCGGGCTCAACGTGGCTCCACGGATCTTCACCAAGCTGGCAGACGCCATCGTCCAACAGCTCCGCCTTCGCGACGTCCAAGTGATGGCTTACCTAGACGACTGGCTGGTCTGGGCGACATCGCCCGAAGACTGTGTAAGATCCTGCAACAAAGTCACCCAGTTCCTAGAATATCTGGGATTCAAGATAAACGCCGAGAAATCTCGCCTCTCTCCAGCTCAGAAGTTCCAATGGTTGGTAATCCATTGGGATCTTCAGTCACACCGCCTTTCCATCCCGAAGAAGAAAAGGAAGGAAATAGCAGGGTCTGTCAGAAGACTGCTGAAATCCAAACGGATCTCAAGACGACAGCAGGAACAAGTTCTAGGCTCTCTACAGTTCGCCTCTGTGACAAACCCAGTGCTTCGCGCACAGCTAAAGGATGCCGCGGGAGTCTGGAGACGTTCCGCATCCATCGCTCGAAGAGACCTCAAGAGACGGCTCCCAAACAGACTTCGCTTACTATTAAAGCCGTGGTCGGAAGCAAAGGCCCTGAAAAGGTCCATTCCTCTTCAACACCCGCCTCCATCGCTCAACATCCACACGGACGCTTCACTGGAGGGTTGGGGAGGTCACTCCCACCAACGATAGGTTCAGGGAACATGGTCTCCCCTATTCAAGACGTTTCACATCAACATCTTGGAGGCCATGGCGGTTCTTCTCACCCTGAAGAAACTCTTCCCGCCTCCCTCGATCCACATCCGTCTGACTCTGGACAACTCGGTGGTAGTCAGATGTCTCAATCGTCAGGGCTCGAGATCGCCCCAGATAAATCAGGTACTTCTTCCAATCTTTCGTCTGGCAGAAAAGAAGAAATGGCAACTGTCTGCAGTTCACCTACAAGGATTCCGCAATGTGACGGCGGACGCTCTATCACGGACAAGCCCAATAGAGTCGGAATGGTCTCTAGACGCAAGATCATTCTCCTTCATCTCTCGCCAAGTCCCGGAACTTCAGATCAATCTCTTCGCAACGAGCGACAACAATCAACTTCCTCGATATGTGGCCCCGTACGAGGACCCCAAGGCAGAAGCAGTGGATGCCATGTCACTGGATTGGAACAGATGGTCCAGGATATACCTGTTCCCTCCCCCCAACCTTCTGCTGAAAGTCCTCTCCAAACTGAGAACCTTCAAAGGGACAGCGGCCCTAGTGGCTCCCAAGTGGCCCCGGAGCAATTGGTACTCCCTGGTCCTGGAGCTGCAGCCCACGCTGATCCCCCTCCCGGGCCCAGTTCTCTCTCAGCAAGTACAGAAGTCGACTGTCTTTGCTTCATCACTGAAAGTCAGGGACCTTCATCTCATGATTTTCTCTCCCTGGCCGCAAAGAAAAGGTTTGGGATCTCGAAGAAAAGTCTAGACTTCCTCGAGGAATACAAGACCGAATCCACACGACGGCAATACGAATCTTCCTGGAGAAAGTGGGTCTCGTTCGTCAAAGCAAAAAACCCTACGGAAATCACCATTGATTTTTGCATGTCCTTCTTCATTCACCTTCATGGACAAGGCTTAGCGGCCAACACGATTTCCACCTGCAAATTGGCTTTGACTAGACCACTACTGTACGCTTTCCAGATTGATCTGTCCAGCAATATCTTCAATAAACTGCCAAAGGCATGCGCTAGACTACGCCCAGCACCTCCGCCAAAACCTATCTCCTATTCCCTGGACAAGGTGCTCCATTTTGCCTCTAACCTGGACAACGATTCGTGCCCTCTCAAGGACCTGACTCAAAAAGTTATCTTCCTTTTTGCTCTCGCCTCGGGAGCCCGAGTCAGCGAAATAGTGGCATTATCAAGAGATGAGGGTCATATCCTGTTCGCAGATACAGGAGAACTTACCCTCTTCCCTGATCCGACGTTTCTCGCAAAAAATGAATTACCCACCAAGAGATGGGGCCCTTGGAGAATCTGCCCCCTGAAGGAAGATGTCTCTCTATGCCCAGTGGAGAGTCTTAAGGTCTATGTTCAAAGAACTTCAGACTTCGGTGGAGGTCAACTCTTCAAAGGAGAAACATCGGGTAGCGACCTGTCACTGAAACAACTAAGAGCAAAAATCACCTACTTCATTCGCAGAGCAGATCCTGACAGTACACCCGCAGGTCATGATCCTAGAAAAGTCGCGTCTTCTCTGAATTTCTTCCAGAGCATGGATTTCGAAAGCCTCAAGAGCTTCACAGGGTGGAAATCGTCGCGCGTTTTCTTCAAGCACTACGCGAAGCAAGTGCATGAAGTTAAATATTTCGTGGTAGCCGCAGGTAGTGTTATGAAACCTGCCGTTTAACTCTGCATAGAACAGCGAGTTACTTGGGACTTTAACTCTACGGGTGCCTGTGTTGACCCTTGTGTGATACATAGTGATTTCATGGACACTTAGTGTTTCTAATAGACTGTTCTTATCAAGGTGAAATGTCATAGACTTCACATGAGTGCCACATGCCCTAGGGCATGATGTGTTTTTCTTTGAAAAAGACTGACGTTTCTCCGGAACTTGTGTTTCTAAAAGTGAAATTTCTTTCAGATTCAAGATTAAAGTCTTTTATTTTCTATGTACATTATTCTTATTATTGTAAATTAACTTTACACCTTTTATTGCAATTGTTATCACTATAATCTGCAATCTATGAAATAAAATGTCTATTTTATTACATGTGCGTCTCTCTCCGCTCCTATTATTACTATGAAATACATGATTGTCATAGTTTCATTTACCCCTTTCCTTTGGAATGAGAAGAATAATATAAATTACCTGTATTATATACTCACTCATGCTGTGTAATATTCTTAATTGAATACTTACCTTCGTCCTGCCTTCGAGACCAGACTGATCTCTCCTCCATGGAGTGTAGTGATTAATTATCACTTGTTTATACTTGAGAATATTCCTACCCGAATATTAACCTTCTGTCTTGTCTCCGAGTCCTGCACGAACTCTCCGCAGGGTGAGTAGCCCTTCAATGATCACTTCGGATTTTGGTATGATCCGCCGGGACTTCTCTGCCAGGGGGACAGGAAGCTGGATCCCCACGGAAACTCTAACGAGGACACATTACATACCTCTATTCGGACCCCTTGGCACTTACTTTAAAAGGGGAAATTTTCCACGATACATTAATTCTCTGGTACACTTCTATCAGGACGTTATGGCTTGAGCCCAAAAAACGGATTTTGAGCGAAGCGAAAAATCTATTTTTGGGTGAGATAGCCATGACGTCCTGATGGACCCTCCCGTCTATTCTAGTCCAGCCTTTCAGGCCCCGCCCTGTCTTGCTGTATCATGGAGATTAGCAAGGAGCTGGCCTTAGGATGAGGACGGACGTGACATCATTTAGCAATGGCGCCCGTTTGTTTACGTTTCGAGTACCAAAAGCAGCCACGGACGAGTGTAACTGTGGAACGGCTCCCCAGTTATTCTCCACCTTTCCATATCGAAGTGTTAACTCTATATGGGGTGCAGATAGCTATGTGGCGTGTACTCGCACCAGAAGTTAGAATTCTGTGATAACCTGTAGTTTAATTCTCTGGGAATATCCCTGTTGTTAAATATACCCAAGGAAGCTGCCGAAGGAACCTTCCATCAGGACGTCATGGCTATCTCACCCAAAAATAGATTTTTCGCTTCGCTCGAAATCCGTTGTATATATACTGTATATATATATATATATATATATATATATATATATATATATATATATATATATATATATATATATACATATATATATATATATATATATATATATATATATATATATATATATATATATATATATATATATATATATATAAGTTGTGTTCCCATTCCCCTCTATCAAGTTTGAAATTTTATTGCCCGAGAGGAATGTGTTCAAAGTAGTGAGTAGAACTTTTGGTATTATTTCAGTCACCATTTTTACTTTCATTGGTTGATTAGTCATTTGATTATTGATTTACGATTTAATTGATTTGACCATTTTCTTAGCATTTTTCATTTTTCATATGCCATGCGGTCTTTATTCAAATTTCAATTAGGTAGTTTTGCTGTTTTTTTTCCTGTGTCAGTTAGGTGAAAATTCCTGTTGTACTTTATGGAAATAAACGCCATTTTTAGGTTAAAATTATTAACTGTTTTTAACTTGACCTTTACATTTTGAAATGACTAAATGAGTTATCACATGAGGTGAGATATGACTTAAGGGTAAGTTTATATTTACGTCAATCTAAAGCTATCGGTGTCAATCCTTTATTGTAATGTTCTACGGTATTACCTCCCGGTGGTCCTTAGGACATTTTGACTTTTACAGCATTGCTCCCCCTAACTCTTTGTGAAACTCTCGTTAACGTAACTGATTCAGTCCAACCACACTTGATTGAGATTTACTATTCTGCGCCCTGGAGTAGCGTCTGAACATCAAGGTGATATCGGTGCCGACAGTCCCGGTATAGAATAATCTTTGGACTTAAACGTGTGTAGGGAAAGCAAACCGTCTTCGTTGCGGTTCTCTAGTTTGTCAAGTGTGAGAGTGTTGGCGCTCTATCCTTCAGGCTCGGGTCTGGAAATCAGAAACGGGGAGGCCTTTCCCAGAATTATTTCCCACACTTAAATAAATAACTACTGGTCCTTCGAACCGGATCTGACACCATTGATTTGTGGAATAAGGAAATTTTAAACATTGTAAATTCATTTGTAGCGTTTTCGCTACATAAACATCACCCAGTTAAGTCGTACCTCAAAACCTCACACACTAACCAATTTGTAGGATGATTAAGCCCAGACTTTGATAGGTAACGAGATGTACAGTGTTTTAGGACGTAATATATGCTAACCTTTGACGAATAAAGGCACCTGTGTAACCAAGCGTTTTAGCCAGAAAGTTCTACCCTGAAGGAGAACTCAGGTTTTATTTTATTTGTTCGGATCATCGGTATATGTTGCACGTTTTTCGTATGTACTGTGAGCTTTGGAGCTGCTATTTTGATCTGTTCGTTTTTTCCTCTTAACCATTAATTTGTTTTCACGCTTTGGTTTACTGTTCCCCGTTATAAGTAGGCTACCTTTATCATAGTCCTTTGTACCCCTCTCGGTGACCATTTGTCTGTAACATTCTCTGTGCCGTGTGTTATTTAAGTTTGACTTTGTCTGTATAATTTGTTTTTTTTTTGTGTACCTCCTGTACCACCGTACACGTGGTCTTCCCTAGATGGCAGCCAAAGACAGTCACATTAACCTCCCACAACAGGCTGTGGAGATCCCGGCTACTTTAGACCTTAATGATTGTCTTAAAGAACAAACGCAGGAGTTCAGATTCATTTACGAAGAGGCAAACATAACTCTGAAAGCTGTTTCCTCAATAGATTTTGCCTGTGCAACCCCTGAGGGTTTAGAGCACTGTAAAAACAAAGTAAGTAGAGTTCTTGCGGAACTTAGGGACTTTAAAACTTTGTGGAAACCTCATTGGAACAATCCCACTGTCCTGTCTAGTTATACCGATCTTGTCAGTTTGTTAACTGACGCAGAAACGATGCACCTTCAACTTGTAACACAGGGAAAAATCAACCCTTCAAATCCCCCTCAAGCGCCTAATGCTAACCTTCAGTTTGTATGTGTCTCAGTCGCTGCAGATCCTGATCCCACTCCCTTCGATGGTCGTAGAGATTGTTGGTCCGGCTGGTGGAGTTTGTTTCTGCAATCTATGAAATAAAATGTCTATTTTATTACATGTGCGTCTCTCTCCGCTCCTATTATTACTATGAAATACATGATTGTCATAGTTTCATTTACCCCTTTCCTTTGGAATGAGAAGAATAATATAAATTACCTGTATTATATACTCACTCATGCTGTGTAATATTCTTAATTGAATAGGCTACTTACCTTCGTCCTGCCTTCGAGACCAGATTGATCTCTCCTCCATGGAGTGTAGTGATTAATTATCACTTGTTTATACTTGAGAATATTCCTACCCGAATATTAACCTTCTGGCTTGTCTCCGAGTCCTGCACGAACTCTCCGCAGGGTGAGTAGCCCTTCAATGATCACTTCGGATTTTGGTATGATCCGCCGGGACTTCTCTGCCAGGGGGGCAGGAAGCTGGATCCCCACGGAAACTCTAACGAGGACACATTACATACCTCTATTCGGAGCCCTTGGCCCTTACTTTAAAAGGGGAAATTTTCCACAATACATTAATTCTCTGGTACACTTCCATCAGGACGTTATGGCTTGAGCCCAAAAAACGGATTTTGAGCGAAGCGAAAAATCTATTTTTGGGTGAGATAGCCATGACGTCCTGATGGACCCTCCCGTCTATTCTAGTCCACCCTTTCGGGCCCCGCCCTGTCTTGCTGTATCATGGAGATTAGCAAGGAGCTGGCCTTAGGATGAGGACGGACGTGACATCATTTAGCAATGGCGCCCGTTTGTTTACGTTTCGAGTACCAAAAGCAGCCACAGACGAGTGTAACTGTGGAACGGCTCCCCAGTTATTCTCCACCTTTCCATATCGAAGTGTTAACTCTATATGGGGTGCAGATAGCTATGTGGCGTGTACTCGCACCAGAAGTTAGAATTCTGTGATAACCTGTAGTTTAATTCTCTGGGAATATCCCTGTTGTTAAATATACCCAAGGAAGCTGCCGAAGGAACCTTCCATCAGGACGTCATGGCTATCTCACCCAAAAATAGATTTTTCGCTTCGCTCAAAATCCGTTGCATATATACTGTATATATATATATATATATATATATATATATATATATATATATATATATATATATATATATATACATATATATATATATATATATATATATATATATATATATATATATATATATATATATATATATATATAAGTTGTGTTCCCATTCCCCTCTATCAAGTTTGAAATTTTATTGTCCAAGAGGAATGTGTTCAAAGTAGTGAGTAGAACTTTTGGTATTATTTCAGTCACCATTTTTACTTTCATTGGTTGATTAGTCATTTGATTATTGATTTACGATTTAATTGATTTGACCATTTTCTTAGCATTTTTCATTTTTCATATGCCATGCGGTCTTTAATCAAATTTCAATTAGGTAGTTTTGCTGTTTTTTTTCCTGTGTCAGTTAGGTGAAAATTCCTGTTGTACTTTATGGAAATAAACGCCATTTTTAGGTTAAAATTGTTAACTGTTTTTAACTTGACCTTTACATTTTGAAATGACTAAATGAGTTATCACATGAGGTGAGATATGACTTAAGGGTAAGTTTATATTTATGTCAATCTAAAGCTATCGGTGTCAATCCTTTATTGTAATGTTCTACGGTATTACCTCCCGGTGGTCCTTAGGACGTTTTGACTTTTACAGCATTGCTCCCCCTAACTCTTTGTGAAACTCTCGTTAACGTAACTGATTCAGTCCAACCACACTTGATTGAGATTTACTATTCTGCGCCCTGGAGTAGCGTCTGAACATCAAGGTGATATCGGTGCCGACAGTCCCGGTATAGAATAATCTTTGGACTTAAACGTGTGTAGGGAAAGCAAACCGTCTTTGTTGCGGTTCTCTAGTTTGTCAAGTGTGAGAGTGTTGGCGCTCTTTCCTTCAGGCTCGGGTCTGGAAATCAGAAATGGGGAGGCCCTTCCCGGAATTATTCCCCACAGACACAGTGGATTCCTTGCCATCTTGGTGTACAACACGAACCCATTGTGGGTTTGACATGCAGGAGTCTAACTTCCTCGACCTCAGGTTCGTACTTTGATTTCCTAACCATTTTCTTTAGAAGAGCTTGCTCATTTTCTGTCATCCACGATGGAGCCGCCTGCCCATATGTTGCTTTCCTGGGGTGCAGGAACATGCGCTCGTGCGGTGTTTGGTTGGTAGCGACGCACAGAAGGGACCTCATGCTGTGTAATGCTTGATCCAGGACAGCCTGCCACATTTCTATAGGAAGGGAGAGAGAAGTGAGAGCTTATGGTGCGCCACAAGGTTCCATTGGCTCTCTCGATCTGGCCGTTGCCACGGGGTTTATACGCAGACAAGTAGCTTGTAGCCAATCCACGGTCATGAAGGAACTTTTGGTACTCTGAAGACACGAAAGCAGGTCCCCTGTCTAAATGAATGTACTTGGGCAGGCCCCAAACTGAAAAGAGAGTAGACAAACACTTAATTGTGGTACTCGCTGAGGTGTCTTCTGTTGCAAAGGCGAACGGAAATCTGCTGTACTTGTTGATTATGTTGAGAATGTATCTGGTGGATGGCATCGGACCTTTGAAGTTGATAGCCAGATGCTAGAATGGCCTGGTAGCTTTTATCAATGTTCCTGTTTCTTTGGAGAACTTAGGTTTGATCTTAGCACAAGTTTGACATTTACGTATGACAGTCCGAGCTTCTTCAGTGGTAAAGGGTAAGTTTCTCTGTCTTATTATGTGGGTCATCCTTCTGAATCCTAGATGACATAGGTGCTTGTGAAGCTGAGTCAGCTTGTCTCCTTGAGAACAGGTAAGTGAAGCCACACATCCCGAGGCACGAGAGAGAGCACCTGCTACTTGGTTCTTTGATCCAGGTCTGTATGTGATGTCAATGTTGAAACAACTCAGTTCCAGCCTCCACCGCATTATTTTTTCATTCTTGATTTTGCCATGGTTCTTGGCATCAAACATGAAATGCACCAACTGCTGATCAGTTATGAGTTTAAATTTAATTCCTAGCAGAAAGTGTCGCCATTTCTTGATGGCTTCTACGATAGCACATGCTTTGCGTTTCACTGCCGATTGTCGTTTTTCTGATTCTGAGAGCGAGCGAGAAAAGAAGGCCACCGGTTTTCCTTTTTGTGTCAATGAGGCTGCAACAGCGTCAGCAGAGATGTCTGTTTCGACTACAAAGACTGCTTTGTCATCTATAGCAGTTAGTGAAACTCGAGATATTTCATTCTTCAGTTCTTCGAGTGCTTGTTCTGCGGATTTGGTCATCGGGAAAGTTTTCACTTCAACTAAAGGTCAAATTTTCTGGGAGAAGTTCGGTACCCACTTCACATAGTGGGATAAGAGTCCTAACGTTCTTTTGAGACTAGGGGTACTATCCAGAGGGTTCATCTCCAGCAACGAACGCATTCACTCCGGGTCAGGTAGGACTTGGTGATCATTCACTACATGGCCCAAAATTGAGATTGATGTTTGAGCATAAACACTTTTCTTGTCATTTATGGTAAGTCCATACTTCAATGCAGTTTCTTAAAAGTGTTTCAGTTTTCTGTCGTGTTCTTCTCGTGTGTGACCGCAGACCATGATGTCATCTATGTAGGCGAACGTACCTTCTAGTTGTTCCTTAGCAATAATTTTGTCGAGAACTTGCTGAAAGCAGGTAGCCCCGTTGGTTACTCCAAAAGGTAAACGCGGGAATTCGAACAGCCTTCCATCCACTACGAACGCCGTGAATTTCCGATCAGCCATGTTCAATGGTATCTGATGATATGCTGCCTTCAATTCTATGGAGCTGAAGTAGTGGTAAGTAGAAATTTTCTCAATCATCTCGGTGATCCCTGGAACAGGATAAGCAATTAGGTTGGTGAATCTGTTTATGGTTTGTGAGTAATCTATGACCAATCTTTTCTTGTCACGCTGATCGACGACTACCACTTGAGCTCTCCTCGAACTGTGACTCGGTGTGATGATGCCCTCCTCTAGCAGCCTTTTTACTTCTTTCTTGATGAACTCGGTGTCCTCTTTGGAATACCCTCTGGAATTCACCTGTATCGGGTGACAGTCGACTGTTAGATTGTCGAAGATGGCTGGCAGTTCAATTTGAGCCGCTATCAGAGCACAAGGTGACTGGATGTTTAGCTCCAAAAGTGGTAGCATCCCACCAAAGTCTACGTTGACTTACCTGTGTAACTGTAGGAAGTCATGTCCCAAAACAACTGGAGCCACGCAATCATCCATCAAGTGCAGACAGAACTCAGGGTATACTCTTCCACTTACGGTTAAATTGTAATTGCAACACTTGTTAAGTTTCATTGTTTTTTTGGCATTAGCCATGGTTATGCTGCAGGTTGAAGAACGAGTCACTGAGTTCATAGCCTTAGCTACTTTGGCATCTATAAAGCTTTTAAATGCCTCAGTGTCGACCAGCCCGTCCAGGGCCTCACCTCTATTCAGTTCTACAGGTAAGACCGTTCTATAAACACTTCGTAGTGCAGGAGAACCTGCAGCCACAGCGGCCCCTGTCATGGAAGCAGGGGTGGACTGTGAGGGTGTCTGGGACTTTTCCAACTACAAGATTAGAGTTAGTTGATTTACCATGATTGTTTCATTGTTTTCTTTGCGACTTGCAGACACGAGCATAATGACCTACTTCCTGACTGTTGGAACACGAGGCTTTCTTGGCTGGGCAGTGAGCTCTGGGATGAAGGGATCCTCCACAAAAGAAGCACCTCTGACCGTTGACGGCGGCAGCACACTCACTTGGATTTGGGGAGTCACTCATTTTGATCAGAAAACTGTTGGGATTTGTTTCGGGTTTTGCCTGATCATCTATCAATGCTGCCACTGTGGTGTTGGTTTCACTTGCATACACCGCTGAGTGCAATTGAGCCATTTCCAGTGCACGGGCTTGTTTCACAGCTGTGGATAAGTCCAAGGATAAGTTGCATTGGATGCCATACCCATGATGTATGAATCTCTGATGGCCAGTTCTTCACCCTGAGCGGCTGTACAATCAGTGAAGCTACATTCCGAGGCCAGACCTTTGAGGTTATCCAAAAAGTGTCTTGAGTCTCGCCACTCTGTTGCTTGCAGGTGGATAATTTGTATCTGGCGAACACCTCACTTTTCTGTTTCACAAATCTAGCCTTTAACAGGCTTATGGCAGCGGCATATGTGGTGGCCCTTTTAATTATCTTAAACAGTTTACAAGATACATGAGCACGAGGGCGGGGGGTCAACTTATCTGGATTAAAGTCCGGGTTGATGGCCGCACAGAACGTCCCAAAGTTATCATGACACATAATACATTTGTCCTCAGCATCAGCTGACTCTGGGTCCACGTCAATCAGGCTGGGCCTCAGAAACTTGTCCATGGTTAATATTAAGCCGAATAAATTGTGGGATACCAAACACAGTTGCTGGAACGTTGGCTTTGTTTGGCTTAAAGTTGTGACAAGGTGTTGGCCAAGCCGGTACAGTGTTAGAGACTCAATGTTGCCAAGCAAGCATGCAAACACCAGCAGTCAGAGTTACCAATTCACACCACATTTGCAATGCCAAATCTTCTACTCTGTTACTGTCTCCATACTTCCTAATTTCTTGTACCATGCATTCTATTTTTGCTACCCTTTTGCTTATGCTGAGGCTATGGTTTCCTTTCTCTGAGTACCATTCTCATAAGTATTTATAGTCCTTAACTGTTTCTATCCTTTCATTTCTAACTACTCCATTCCCCTTTTGAACCTCTTCTTTTTTGTGTCTGATTACTAACACCGCAGACTTCTGTGGATTTGAGCTAAACGTAAATTTCTTTAGTTCTTCCAAACTGCGGCAGTTGCCAATGGCTCTTTCTACTTTGTATCGATTGTTACTAGGAAACATTATATCATCTACATGAATTAAGGCTTCTCTTCTAATGTTTCTAATCAGGGTTATCGTCTTCTCACTTATTGAATTAACTTTGTCCTTGACTATTGAGCATAACTTTGGTCCAAATACTGTTCCTGTTTGACGTTTCCTTCTATCCCAATTTCCTCTGTACATCCAACGGGGCTCTTGATAATTGCTTTAGCTTTCCCATCTAGTTTATATATCATCTTTGCATTATCTTTCCCTACCATCATACTTAATTCCTTGATACAAGCTTTCAAACACAGTTTATCAAAACACTTTACTGCATCCCCAAACCATATATGTATTGAGGTTCCTAAGTAATGATTATAGTCTATTACACCATTCAGTGGTATAAGGTGATCTGCTGTGGATCTACCCTCTATCACACCACACTGAAATCTACTAATTTTGTCATTAATTTTATCCTTGATTTTCATTAGCCTTAATTTTTCAAACATATTAATAATTGTATTCGTAATAAATAGTTCTTTTCTAATGGCTACATCCAATCTGCTGCCTTTAGACTTGTTCACTGATAATATTAATTTTCTACTTCATCCTATTCCTCGGGTATTTCTATTCTCTCTTCAATTTCATTTATAATTTCTCTCATGCTATTCTTCATGTCTTGGTCCATGTTTTTCAACGTTTTATTGCTCATTTCTTGTCTGTCTCTTGCATTCTTATTTTTTTCAGGGATAGTATTACAGAATCTACCTCTTGCTGGGTTGTCTTTATTACTGTACTTTTTCCACTTTTACTTCTTCCCATTACCCACCTAAAAGTCAATTAATTAACTTTGTCGGCTTGTTTCTCCACATGTGTATTGCTCTTTTGCAACTTAAATAGGTCAGAATAATAAAATCCAAATTCTCTTTTGATATCCTCAACATTTCCTATTTTTACTCCATCTTTGTTTTTTATGGCAGTCATAGGACTTGTCTTATGTTCATCTATCATTTTTTTTCTTTTTTTTTTTTTGAAATCCCAGAAAGCTGCACCATTGACCACACTTTTTTTGTATTATTTTAGAAAGAGGAACCAGCTTAGCGACCTATAAATACTTCAGAAACGCATAAATCGCACTTTTCTGATTAGGAATATACCATTAGTTATGCCCGGAGATGAATAGGACATAAGTAATCGATTTTTGTTACGTTTACAAAAAATGAGGACTGTTTTTTACTAAGGCGAGTGGCTATTAAAGAGAGATGTTCACCCTTTGACTCCCGCCAAAAAATGACTTCATAGCTCCGCCCCCTCTTTTTGTTCCACCTATACACTTCGTTTGATTGCACCACGTGACTTGATACTTTGAAATAATTGGCTCATTTTAAACAAACGAAAGCCAATTATATCTAAATATTCCTATCACTGAGTGGATATTTCTTTTTATTCTTCTAATGTTACTAATAATAGAATGCAACGACTGAAGCCATTGTCTGACCCTTCCAGGATATTTTTTTAAATTCTTCTAATGTTACTAATCACTGTGGCCTTAAGGGGGGGGGGGGGCGCTAGGCCTAGGTAGGGGTACAGGGCCCTATGTTAGGTTAGGTGGTTGTATTAGGTTAGGTTAGGTTTGATATAGAGTAAACTCTAAAACCGTTCATTTCCGAGGAAAATGGTGATATTCATGCAAAACACATAAAAAACACCTAGAAAAACATTTTCATGTCATTTTCGGCTGGTTCCTCTTTCCAAAAATGTACCTTTTTTTTCTTTTTAACTTCATCTGCTGTTTGCATTACCTTCTTTGGGTTTTCTTTTATTATGAACTTGTCTATCAATTTTTCTTGAACTTCATGGAGTTGTCTGTTTTCTATATTTTTTCCTTCAATCCGATACTATTTTTTTTTTCATCGTCATTAAACCTCTTATTCTTTGGTTTTGAGGTGAAATTTTCTACTGAATTTCCTACTGCATTTCTCCTTTATCCTATTAATCTTTTCTTGCCATATTCTATACTTTTCTTGTATGCCCCCCCCCCCCCGCCCCTTTAAATGATCTTTAATATTCCTGCAGCTTCAATCTCTTCTTTATTTTCTATTTTTTTTTTAAAGTCCAGGATTCTTTTCTTCTGATTATCTGGGTTAGTAGGACCTGTGTACCTGTTTGCCAGTTCATTTCAATTATCCTGGCATCGTGAACCGTGTAAGTAATCCTAGCTGATATTCTGTGGGGTGTCACTACTTTTTCTTTGTCCACGTTTGTTTACGTTTATGATTGGCATTTGTTAACTTGCTCTTCACTATTTATGATAAATAAGTGAATTATAATTTCATGTATCCGCAAATTTTGGTAATCTGTTTTCGAACAGATTTTTTTTTTTTTTTCATTTATATTGTTACTTTAAACATTTCTTTAGGATAGTGTTTCATTGCCTTCCCTGCCATGAACAAAATGACTATTGTAAATAGTGACGATATCGTTGAAGTTATAGCACCCCTTGTTATTGATTTCACAATCTGGAACAAAACATAACCATAATTAAAGGGTGGCTGTGTTAAAAAGGCAAGATCTGAGGACGTGAAGTATGAGACGTTTTGTGAGCTCCCGAAGCAGTTGTTTTGAACAATTAACCCATGGTCAGTGTTCCCACAACGCCATCACAAAATTTCCTTAGCGCGAGAGTAAAAATTCCCCAGATCAGACCCAAATTCCCCAAAATATATTTTCCAGGGAATTTTACAAAACAACAACTTTACAGACCTTTGAATGTCTTTGAGACAAACCCCGAGGCTATAATTATAAGATTATAGAGGTTGTTTTCATTTTTTTCGGTATTTTAATCTTCTTCCTATTCCGCCCTATCTATTTCTTCTCCACAACCAATGAACAATAACTTATTTTTCCTATTATTTTTTTTTTTTTTATAAAAATTTACCGTGCTATGTATAGCCCATTTATAAATTAATATTTTCGTCTACACAAGAAAAATCATATAGCATTTACATCTAAGTAACTGCAGGCAAGGGTAGTCTGTTTGTATAATGAACTGGCGCTCTCTCAAGATCCCGTGCTGGCACAAGGCCACCTTAAGTTTACAACAACTCCCTCTTTCTTCTAAATTTTTATTGTTATTTTTATTAACATATGTCTGTATCACTAATAAGTCAATAATATTGTGTAATTATTCCAGTTTAACTATTTGTCATTACTTATGGATGTACATTTATCATTCTTTTAAAATTAGTTACTCAAAAGTAGTTAATTAATGCTAGAGATCTGATTGTAGGCTATACGATTTTTTTCCCTGACTCGTCCAAGGTCTTTAAAAATGCAATTTCTTTTATAATAATTTCAAAGTGGAGATGTAGATCGATTGTTCTATTTCAAATTTCAATAGTTCCAGACAGTTTAAACCATCGTTGTTGATTGCTTGGACCTTCCAGGCCAGCCAGACACGGGCTAAGGATAAAGATTTGAATAATTGGTTTCCCCACACCTGCAAGTCAAAAACAAGATTATTCCTACAATTTGAAGAAATACATTTACTCCTCAAAGGTGTGGCACACCAACACGCTAAATCGGTTAATCTGCAGGTATTAACACAGTTCAGATTCTTCACTCATAGCTTCTTTGTCCGCTGAAAGCATTTCCGACCTTTTTTTTCTTTTGAGAGAGAGAGAGAGAGAGAGAGAGAGAGAGAGAGAGAGAGAGAGAGAGAGAGAGAGAGAGAGGTTGAAATTGTGGTACATTGTACGGGCATTATGACCGTGACCGCCAAAAGTGCTCTGTGGAGACAGTGTTAAGCTGCTTATCTGCGGATTTAAAAGCACGTGGACATTAAACGGACATCTCATGGTCCACATATACCAGGTCAGCCAGACAGCGTACCTATTTTAAGCCTCTTCTGCGTACCTACATCATCTGAAGGGGCTTAGTGTTGGCGAGACCCATTAAGAACGTAGATCTATCACACAGCCAATGTAAATAAAACAACATTTTACCTTTGGAAAATATTTTATTAAGTTACAACTTTCAATTTTTTTCTTAGGGCCTTCCTGCATGGTTGTCCTTGAGGTTTTCTATACTTTATCAAATTATTAAGATATCGCATTCGAAAATATACCGATATCTTAACAAAAAAAGCAATAACATCGTCTGGAACTTCAATACCAGACTGTTTTAATTTTAAATAAAGCTTTTTAAAACAATTTTTCCCTCCATGAGAGCTTCCCTGTGTACAGCATTAAAAATCTCCCGCATTATTAACAAATGTGAAAAAAACTGACTAGAAGGTGCATGTAATTCCCCCCGATTAACACATGCTATCCAAGTATCATTCCTTAGCACTTCTTCAGTCTTATTTCCTAACTCAGGATATTTTACACAAAAGTTCTTTACAATATATTCACTAATGTATTTAAGAGCTTCTTCCTCAATTACTCCCCCAATATCTTATTTCTTTATTTGCTCTCAAAAGGTCTTCTTCCTTGTCTAAAGCATCTTTCTCTAAATCAAAATCTAAATTTCTGAATATCTGCGTTGTTAGGCATATTTCTAAAGCTAAGTCCCTTTCTTTCGTGATAGATTTATCGTCTTTGGCTGATTCATGAGATTTTTCAACGGTGGTGATATTACACTTTTCACTTAATACTTTAATTTCCTTTCCTAGTAACATTTTTTTTTTAGCCGAAATTTAAAGTTCACAGCATGAGGATGATCATAGTGCCCATCCACTTGCCTTATACACACAAAGAAATGTTCAAGGCAATCTTGATTTAGTGTTTGTGTAAGTAGGTAGTCAATTTCTAGAACTTTCAATACCTAGTAACCTAGACTTCATGTCATCTTTGTAATCGCCTGGTTTGAAATGAATCGAGCAAACAGTAGCATCCACAACGTTAATTCTGTCTGCACGGCAACATGCATGTATCCACTGGTCTATGTATGGTTTTTCTTTTGGAAAGCGATGGTATTTTATGTTTGAGCTTTTAGTTTTATCATGTCTATTATAACAGCCAAATACTGCACAGTTACTTGGCATTATTAGTGACGGAATGAATGAATGAATAAAATGATAATGGACACAGCGTCTCCTATTGTTTACGTTACCTCTATAGGTAGCTAACTAAGGCAACGGTCCTTTTTGTTTACCCACGTGTGTGAGACGGGGAAGCTTGACGTCACAGTATGGGTGATTCACAGCTTAAGCTACTAGGGAAAAGAAAAAATATACTTCCAGGCCCCGCTGATCGTCAACCACCACACCTACCCACCGGGGAAACCACCTAGGGGCTAGACGCACCGTCAAAAAGCCCCTGTCCGGAGAGAAGCTCCGGGCAATCTAAAGAAGAAGAAGAAGAAGCTTAAGCTGCACGTTGGCTGACCTGGTATATATAGACCTTGGGACATCTAAACGCCTCGACAGGACCCAAACAACCCCACGAGAGCATTCTAGAAGAGGTATAATTTCTGTCCCTTTCTTATTATTTGTTACTTAACGTATCATTAAGATTATTTTCATTATTTTTTTTCTTTTTTTACTTCTTATTTGACATATGTATTGTTATTCCAAAATAGTGGTTCACTTACCAAGTTCATTTAGAAGCAATCATATGACATTGAATGTATACATAAAGAAAAAAGGGTAGTTGCAATAGGCTGGCTGTATGAAAAAAAAAAAGAAAAAAAAAAGCTGAAAGTCCTCATTTACTAATAAATGTATGGATGTACACTAAAACTCGGCGATCAACAGATACAAATATATTCAAGAAAATATCTTTCCTTAATAAGAAGATATCAAATAGAAAAATACATGTAAAATTACAAAGGATTCTTTGGAATTATATTGCATGACTAAACATTGGAAAAAGAAATAGCAATATATACTAAACTATTAAGAAACTACTAAAATATGAATATCATTTGTCATTCCAGCGTAAAACTGAAAATGGAAGATACAAAAAAAAAAAAAAAAAAACAAAGATATTAAGCAGAAAAATACATGTAATATTATAAAGGGTTCTTTGGAATTATATTGCATGACGAAAAATAGGAAAAAAGAAATAGCAGTATACTAAACTATTAAGAAACTACTGAAGTATAAATATCATTTAAGTCAAAATCGTTATAAAACTGAAAATGGAAGACATCAAATAAACAAAAATCAGTCTCTATTCCTACAATACTGTATATAAATAAATACAAGAAAACATCTTTCTACAATGAGAATACAACACAGTATATAAAACCAATAATTCTTTGGAATTATATTGCATAGCTGAAAATTGAAAGAAAAATAGCATTATACTTATCATACTACTATTAACTAAAATGCAGCACAAAACTAAAAATAAAAGATATCACATAGACAAAAAAATATTTTATATTCCTGCAATACATACATTGCATATAGCCTACATACTCTATATATGATTATTATTATTATTATTATTATTACTATCCAAGCTACAACCCTAGTTGGAAAAGCAAGATGCTATAAGCCCAGGGGCTCCAACAGGGAAAAATACCCCAGTGAGGAAAGGAAATAAGGAAATAAATAAATGAAGAGAACAAATTAACAATAAATCATTCTAAAAACAGTAACAACGTCAAAACAGGCATGTCATATATAAACTATTAACAGCATCAAAAACAAATATGTCATAAATAAACTATAAAAAGACTCATGTCCGCCTGGTCAACAAAAAAGCATTTGCTCCAACTTTGAACTTTTGAAGTTCTACTGATTCAACCACCCGATTAGGAAGATCATTCCACAACTTGGTAACAGCTGGAATAAAACTTCCAGAGTACTGCGTAGTATTGAGTCTCGTGATGGAGAAGGCCTGGCTATTAGAATTAACTGCCTGCCAAGTATTACGAACAGGATAGAATTGTCCAGGGAGATCTGAATGTAAAGGATGGTCAGAGTTATGAAAAATCTTATGCAACATGCATAATGAACTAATTGAACGACGGTGCCAGAGATTAATATCTAGATCAGGAATAAGAAATTTAATAGACCGTAAGTTTCTGTCCAACAAATTAAGATGAGAATCAGCAGCTGAAGACCAGACAGGAGAACAATACTCAAAACAAGGTAGAATGAAAGAATTAAAACACTTCTTCAGAATAGATTGATCACCGAAAATCTTGAAAGACTTTCTCAATAAGCCTATTTTTTGTGCAATTGAAGAAGACAGAGACCTTATATGTTTCTCAAAAGTAAATTTACTGTCGAGAATCACACCTAAAATTTTGAGAGTCATACATATTTAAAGAAACATTATCAATACTGAGATCCGGATGTTGAGGAGCCACCGTCCTTGACCTACTTACAATCATACTTTGAGTTTTGTTAGGATTCAACTTCATACCCCATAATTTGCACCATGCACTAATTCTAGCTAAATCTCTATTAAGGGATTCACCAACCCTAGATCTACATTCAGGGGATGGAATTGATGCAAAGAGAGTAGCATCATCTGCATATGCAACAAGCTTGTTTTCTAGGCCAAACCACATGTCATGTGTATATAGTATGAAAAGTAATGGGCCAAGAACACTACCCTGTGGAACACCGGATATCACATTCCTATAATCACTATGGTGCCCATCAACAACAACTCTTTGAGATCTATTACTTAAAAAATCAATAATAATGCTAAGAAACAACCCACCCACTCCCAACTGTTTCAGTTTGAAAACAAGGGCCTCATGATTAACACGGTCAAAGGCAGCACTAAAATCAAGGCCAATCATACGAACTTCCCGACCACAATCAAGGGATTTCTGTACAGCATTGGAGATTGTAAGAAGGGCATAACATGCTCCAAGGCCTTTACGAAAACCAAATTGCAAACTAGGGAGTAGATGATTACCTTCAGCAAACCTATTAAGACGTTTTGCCAGAAGACGTTCAAAAACTTTAGATAATATGGGAGTTATGGAAATTGGGCGGTAATCAGTGGGACTTGAGCTACCACAAACACATTTACATAGAGGAGTAACATTACCAATTCTCCAACTAGTGCTAAAAGCTCCTCTTCTTGCTAACTTGCGCAAAATAACAGATAACTTTGGAGCTAAGAAGTCTGCTGTCTTTATAAAAAACAAAGGATTAAAATGTCGATTAAAATGTAATAAAAAGTAATAAACAATTAATATGAGTGTTTTATTATTTATTTCCCCCGTGATATCTATATAAAAATTACAATAATTGTAAAGTCTATGAAAGTGTGGATGCTATGAGACTAGGAGGCTCAGTGGAGTTCAGCGCTTGATGTTGCCGACTCACTGAAAGACTGATTCTTGAATCAGTGTTGATGGAATTAATTGCAATTGCCGCACACCAGTTGCCTTTTGACGAATTGATTCGCCAGCTCAAGAAAAATCTAAAAGTTTATTCTTTTTCTTGTGAATATCTTTTTTCAATTTCTGTAGACAAAATACTGTGAGACCTAAGAGAGGTGAAACTGGGACTAATCAGCGACACCGCTGAGCGTGGAGTTGCCTAGTGTGGAGAATCCGGCAGCCCTGAGTGTCACAGTAGTGTGGAGAATCCGGCAGCCCTGAGTGTCACAGTAGTGTGGAGAATCCGGCAGCCCTGACTGCAACAAGTTTACTAACGGTTTAGCTAAAGTAAACGGAAGGTTGTGTTCCGCAATGAAAGCTGCTATGTGCACTTCTGTGCTTTCTTTATAAACACATTGTTTCGTTTGATTAAAAAATGACTCCTTTACGGATGGGGTTTCCTGTTTACTTTTCATATTTGCCAGGTGAACTTGGCTGGAACTATGTTTGAGTAAAGAGGAACGATGACAAGAAACTTTTTTGTTGCACACTGAACAATCTGCATCGCTTGCATAATCTTTTGGAGTAACAAGCCATCCCTTGAATTCTTTTTGGTTAAGCCACTCATGACGAAATTTTTGTTTACAGGAGCCTCTCGGCCTCTTTGAAACTGGCTCCTCTTGATCTGTATGTGGCGAAACTACACGGTTTTTTTTTTTCATCATAAAATGTAGTATCTGCTGTCTAACCTAGAAATACAATAGCTTTGGTTAATGTCTATTCCTGTTAAATAACAGGCAACCCTAAAATAACAAAAGTTAATGTTTTTCTAATATTAAGTATATAGAAAGTTAAAGAAACTAAGTATATAGAAAGTTAAAGAAATTAAGTATATAGAAAGTTAGATAAACTGCCTATATTCTAAGCTAGGCCTAGCCAATTTTTAGGCTTGATAGAGTTATTGAATTTCCCCTTCGGATAACTGGGCCTTTGATAAGTTGGACAGCATAGAGCTATGTTGATTTAGGCTCAGGCTTATCTCATCTATGAAAAATAACTAAATTCTAAATAATTTATAACATACCTTCTACAGTTGTTTAAATTGTCCCGCCTCTAAGGTTGAAGGGAACGCAAGGTCACACGACGGACGTTTCGTTTTCGTAAATTTCGTCTCACACTCTCAATCTAAACAACAACAACAACAACAACATCTCAGTCTCAGTTCTCACTCAGATCCCACTGAGAGAGGACCATCACTGCTGCTCCTGCCTGCTGACTGCCAACATCTTCTGCCGCCGTTACTGCTGTTGCCTGCTCCCTCTTCACTTTGCTGATACTTTCAGCTTCCTGAAGAGACCGCCGCCACCGCCGCCGCCGCCTCCGCCGATTTCGCCGACGTTTTTCGCCGAATTCGTCGCCGATTTTCGCCGTTTTTTCGACGATTTCTGTTGCAGTTTTTGCTGTACTGACAAGGGCCTTGCCCCTGAATTGGCTGTAATCAGCCCCCTCATATAAAGAAAATTAAAATTGACAATATAGGCTAAGCTTTGCCTCCAACTACATAATTTTACCTTACTAATAGATCCTCCTGTGGAAAATCTGGTAGCCGTTGTGGTCTTAAAACTCCAGTTGAAGCAGGGCCCAAGGGTCAAAAACTCCCACTCTCGCTGTCTGTGGCAAGTGGCATAGGGCTGTTAGGCTTGGCGCCTATAAGCCAAGTTGTTTGATAAGTAATAGGTTGTTATTCTTGGTAACTGGCGGAATAAGCCAGTATTCAAATAGGGTCAGGAATCAGCTCAAATAAAAACTTTTAGGTCTCCACTGAGTTTTACTTATTACCCCCAACCTCCCTACCTGCAGGAATAGACTGCTGGGCCGTCTTAGTGCGTGAACGCAGTAAGAAGGCTCCCCAACAGCTATTTGTGTAGGCTAGTACTTAGCTAAAAAGAGTTAGTTTCAGCACTGCTCTAGCAATAGGTTAGTTAGCATAACCCCCATATAACTAACGAATTTGTGTTTCATTTTCAGATTCTGTAATTCATTCTTATAACTTCTACTATAACTTTGCTTGGGGCCCTAGGGCTTAAAGGGTTGGACAACCCCACCAGGCACACTGTCTGTCCCTCTATATGGTCTCTGATCATATACTTACTTATCTTGAAAAAAAGGACTTATCCTGGAACGAACTTCATGAGATCGTACTAGAAGCTCTAGCAACTGGTGAAATGGAGATGGACCCCGACCTGCAACCCCTTCTAACTGAACTTGACAAGGAAGCCAAAAAGGAACTCATGGACAATGAACAGAAATGAATGGAACAGGACCAAGACCAAACTAACCGGAAGAGGACCAACGACAACGACTCTGATGGAGAAGGAAACCTACCTTGGCAGGAAGTAAGGAGGAAAAAGAAACTTCCTAGAAGGAGCCAACCAGGGAATGTTGTACCCACACAGCAAGAAAACCTCACCGCAGGAAGCAGCAACCAGCCTGCTAGAGAAAACAAGACCTATTTTTTTAGGGTCTTGGCTGGTAACTCATCAGAGGCCTTCAAGGCTATTGCTGCCTTTGAAAGCAAGCACAAAAACATTCAGATGATTGCCAAACCGAACAGGCAAGGACAGTGGACCATATCCACCAAGGACGCAAGGGCACTGATAACCTTGCGAAGCACCTCAGACATTAAGCTATTGGAGCTGAAAGAAGAGGAAAAATTAAAAAAAGCAGTTGTGGTTGGCTACCCAACTGATATGATGGAAAGCCACCTAACTAAATTACCAAATATCACTGCAGCGGAAAGGATGAAGAATAAGGCAGGCTTCCTTACAAAAGCCATACTGGTGACATTCAAGGGTCCACACCCACGAAGAGTCGACCTGGGCATCTTTGGCAGCTTCAGGGTCAACAAATATTACCCTGATCCCCTCAGATGTTACAACTGCCAGAAGTATGGGCATCATAAGGACCAATGCCAAGCAAAGGTCCCAACCTGTGCTGTCTGCAGCCTCAAGCACCCCACACAGGAGTGCATTGACAAGAAGGCTGCTGGAATACCCACAGTCAAAAAGTGTTCCAACTGCAAGAAAGGGCATACTGCAATGGCCTGGGGATGCCCTGAAAGGGTAGCAAGAGTAATTGCTGCCCTCCCCAAAGACAAAAGGGACCCATCAAGAGTAAGAGCGGCCCCCAAACCTCTACCCAGAAGGAGATTTTATACCCAGGAGGAGCTAAACAGGCACTCCAACTCCAGAACAAGAACCAGGTCAGTATCTAAACCCAGAGCCAGATCTACCTCCAAGGCTCCAACCGAAGGTCCGAAACCACTGCCTAGGACCATCTTCATAAAGACCACGGTCCTAAAAGACAAACTGACCGAACTAGTCACTCAGGCCGTGACTGGAAAAATCAATGCTGCAACAATTGCTACCAGCATTGAACAAGTCCTAAAAGACTTGCTCTCCAGGAATAAGTCCTCCCAATCCCCCTCTCTTGCTATCCAGGAGATCACTTCTCACTCCTCACCAACCACACCTACCATTCCATCACCTCAATCACCCGTACCTTCCACATCCTCCACTTCAGTCCCAGCACCTATCATACCACTCACCCCATCCATCATCCCATCATCCACTCTCACCCCATCCACCTCATCCACTTCATCCTCCGAGGTCAAGGCAATTGCCTTTGCCCCTAGGGACCCTAGACAATACTCTTCAACCTACACCATGGAGTAAGAGTTCTGAACTGGAACTCAGCCGGTGTTAGACCAAAGATCTCCTCCCTAATTGCAATATGCAAAACTGAGAATGTAGATGTCATCCTGCTACAAGAAACCAATCTTCCAGCAGGAAAGAAACTAAAAATCCCAGGCTACAATGCCTACATCGCACCACAGATAGGCACAGACAGAGGACTAGCTACATTAGTTAAAACTAGCATACCAACAACAAGGTTACACAACCCTATTCCCTGTGGCACCAACATAGAGACACTAGCAGTAACAATAACATTACTGAATCAAAAAATAGACATATACAACATATACAGAAAATTACATAGGGAGGATACAGGAGAGTTACAACTAACTCAACTCTTTGCTCACACAGAAAGAACACCAACAATTATCTGCGGGGATTTTAATGCACATCACCCCATACTATCATCCCCATCAAGGACAAACCCCTCAGGGGAACACATAGCTTTCGCCCTGGATGAATTTGAGGGAGTCTCCCTCCTAAACACAGGGCAACCTACACACATAAGAGGTGGAAGACTAGATCTGACTTTTGCCACAACAGCCATTAGACACCTAACCAAGTGGCAAGTACACTCAACCCTGATAAGTGATCACTTTGCCACAGTGACAGAATTGGACTTACAACAACTACCTCCAATCCCACCACCCCCACCAAGATGGAACCAGGACCTAGCAGACTGGGTCTGCTTTCAAACAACCATAGAGGAATGGGCAATCAGCTACGCTCCTCCAGAGGACATAGACCAGCTAGAAAAAGACCTAGTTGAGGCCTTTCACAATGCAGCCAACAGAGCTATGCCACTAAAAACAACACAAGGTAGTTACACTTACAAAGACTCCTGGTACTACTGCCCAGAAGTCAGAAGACTAAAAACCAGACTAAACAGAGTCACAAAAATATACAGAAGAAGATCCACAGTAGAAAACAGAGAGCTACTACAAACAGTCAAAACTGAAACAAATGAAAGAATCCATGAAATCAGAATTGAAAAATGGATGGAATGGTGTTCAAGCCTGTCAGGATACACCAATCTAACTCAGCTTTGGAAATGGCTAGGCAGAGTAGCCGGAAAAAAGAGAAAGACACCAATTGCCACACACCCACACCCACATGAGGAGGCTGAAAGAATTGCAACATCCTTTGCAAACAGAACACTGTCAATCAATCTCTCCCCCGAAACCAGAATGCAACAAGAGCAACTGGCACCATCAAGATGGGAAGAGATCAACACAGCCTGCCTTCAGCAGGATGACACAGACACCCCATACACAGTTGAGGAGCTAAGAGCAGTACAAAAGACAGGGAAAGACACTGCACCTGGAGCTGACAAAATCACCTACACAATGATCAAACACATGGGTCCAGCAGGAGAAACTGCATTCCTAAGATTACTAAACAAAACACACCTAGAGCACATAAGGCCTCAAACCTGGAGACAACAAGATACACAGCCAATTCCCAAGCCAAAGGATCCAACAAATCCCAGGCCAATAGCCTTGGTATCCTGTATAGAAAAAACAGGAGAAAAAATGGTCTTAAACAGAATAAAGTACAAAATTGGCCCCCTAAACAAGCAGCTATATGCATATCAGGAGGGAATTGGAACCTCTGAATGCATCACAGATGTATTAAGCTGCATAAATCAGAACAAGGCAACAATAGTCTTCATAGACTTTGAAAAAGCCTTCGAGCTTGCAAGCCCAGTTGCAGTGCTGCAATCAGTAGCCAAAAAAGGAGTCAAAGGACACCTACTAGCATGGACTAAAAACTACATGCTAGGAAGGCAAGCCAGAGTCAAATTTCAAGGAGTGATATCCACATATCATGATTTGGAAAATGGTACGCCACAAGGAGGAATTCTAAGCCCCTCCTTTTCAACATCCTCATGGAGAATATAGCCTCACTTCAGCTACCTGAAGGAGTTAATATATTTATCTATGCAGATGATGTATGTGTAATAGCTCGAGGGCCAGTCAGGACAATAAAAATGCAAAGAGCACTCAATGCCATCAGCCACAAATCCAATGAGCTTGGACTAAAAATTAACATTGCCAAAACAAAAGCAATGACAATCAAAGCCCCAAACCCCGTACAACCACTCACAATAGGAATGGAACCCCTAGAATGGGTGGACCAATACACATACCTCGGGGTAATAATAGACAAACAGCTCACTTTCAAGCAAGAGATAAAAAATCTCAAGGAAAGAACAAATGCCAGAAATGCAGCTATGAGATATATGTGCAGGCTCAAGGATGGAGCAAATGAACACATCCAAAAGAAATACTATCTAGCCTGTTCCAGATCACTAGTAGACTATGCCGCCCCAACACTCCTGGGACTAACAGATCTACAAACAAGCACAATTGAAGTGATTCAAAACAATGCCATGAGGCTCATGTTGGGTGCCCCAATGTGAACAAGACTTTGCAACCTAAGGTTGGAAACCGGACTACCAACCCTCGAAGACAGAATTGCACTAAGAAATGCAAGCATAGTTGCAAAGATGTTCCTGTCAGACAGAGACTCAATCACCAAAAGACGAGTAAGAGAGGAACTATCCAAACATCCTGAAGTACAAACCCCAGATTCTTATGGCAAGGACCATAGCAATAACATCAAAAGACTTGGCCTTACAGAAACAATCCTACAATTAAAACCTGACACAGCACAAAGTACTATACACATTCCACCATGGAAAAAACAAGTTGCTAAATTCAACTACACCAAACTCCCAAGGGCAAAAGAAAACTGCACAATAGAAGAACTCAGAAACGCAGCAGAAGCAGCAATAACCTCAGTAGAAACAACAGGGGCACAGATCTACTATACTGATGGCACAGTAGATCCTGGAACCCAAACAGCAGGAGCGGCAGTTCACTCCTGCAAGTTCACAGCTTGCTGGAGAACATCCAACAATGTCTCCACCCTGCAGACAGAGCTTGTTGCAATACAGCAAGCATTAAAATACTCTATTGAAAATGAGGAAGGACCAGTAGTCATCCATACTGACTCACGATCCTCAGTGCAGGTCCTACAGCAGGACAAAAACAAAGAAAACAAATCCCTGATAGCGGACATTAAAATCCTCTTACATCAACATAATGAAAGAAACAGACTAGTAACTATAAACTGGATCCCCAGTCACATCGGGATACCAGGGAATGAAAAGGCTGATGAGCTAGCCAAAAGCACCAAACACATTCACAATGTACAGGTGCACATACAGCCTGCACTGCAACAAATCAAAAGCAAAATAAAGACACAGCTCAAGAACAACCTAATCAAGGAACTACATATGAGGATAGAGAATGGCTCTCCCTCTGCAACATGGTACAAATGGGCATCGGAACTAGAACCCCCTCCCATAGACAGATACACCCCAAGAAAACTGGCAGTATGCATACACAGACTCCGGCTGGGTTACAAAGCAAACTGGGAACTCCTAGATGACATCCAGACAAGGTGTGAACACTGTGATGTCATACCACAACAACCTCTCCTGCACTACCTACTAGAATGCAGAGAAACAGCACAGCTACGAGGTGATCTACTTGTAGACATCAACACACCACACGCCATGAAAGAGGCAGCCACACTGGCAAAAGCAATTGTCGAAAGCATAGACACACATGCACAGTTGCTTTCAACACTACCTCCACCAAGGTAAGACCTCCTCATTCCATGCACCATCTCATCCCCTCATTGTAAGGCTCTATTCACATCACCCCCTTTCACTTCTCAACTAATCTACCACTTAAAAATCTCTCTGCAGGGACCCTAGGGAGTAAAGGGTTGGACAACCCCACCTGCACAATTTTTCTCTAATCTTCAAAAGCCTTACACCCCCACTTTTCAAACTACCACTATCCGAGAAATGATGGCCCTCTACCACTACCACCATCATCCTTACCCTATCCACATCTTTCTCTACTACTAAAAACCTTTCAAATTTCCATTAATGCAACTACCTTATAAATTTTTACAGATCACCTACGGGCCAACCAAGGGAAAGGCCCGTGCCAACAACAAGTGTTGGCTTTAATACCCCAACAACAACAAAGTCTCAGACGAACACGCTACTTGACTACTTCTCACCCAGTCTCACACGTGCCTGGGTTATGTTTTTCCTAGGTCAAGGCGGCCGCGATGGTAACGTGACGTCAGACTTCGGTTACCTATTATACAAATTTCAGTGTTTGGTGGACTTCGCTCTCTTGTACATATCAATTTCATCATTATAACCTTTCCCTTTGTCAAGTGGATGTATAAGTGAAGCATGTCAGAAATGGAAGAGTCATTGAATCTGAAGAACAAGAGGCCAAGTTCTTCTGAAGAACCAGGGTCCAGTAAAAGAAACTGCACAAGACTTATAGCTGCAGAGAAGGTAGGTCTCCTTTATCTCAGGTTGGAACTCCTTTTGTGTTCTGACTTAAAAAAAAAAAAAAAAAAAACAGGACCGATAAACTCTATGGTAAAGTGGTTCTGAACAAGGGAGAAATGAAAGTGTGTTAAATTATTATTTATGTTACGTTAGACAAAGAAACGAGTGTGTTGATATATGGTTGGCCTACTTATAATTTTTATCCAAATGCAAGAACTAAAGCATTTTTAATTTCAACGGGCTATATTGTGTTTTATCCTATTTTGGCCAGGAATATCGGGGCCAGCAATTAATGGAGATCCTAGTTAGGAATTCTGGTTTTGATAAATGTATGATACTTTAATGGTTAAGTTTTACATTTAATTTCTAGCCAAATACATGAACCATATATTCATTCTACTCGTTATTTTTTTTTTTTTTTTGCATTTCAGACTATGATTATTATGGCAAACCACCCATATGAGTTTTTGTACCCCCTTTAATAAAAGCAATTATTGGGAGACCCCAGTGGGAAACCGGTGGTATTTGGGTGGAGAAATGTCATAAATGAGTGATTTGCAGCAATAATAATGGTCAGAAATGCAAAATAAGCACAAGATAACCTGTTTGAATAATACATGGTTCATGTAGGTGGCTGAAAACGGGCCAAAACGTGATTATTTAACTTTTGAGATTTGTAAAAGAACCTAACAAACCCATCTAACCTAACCTAGTAATTCCCAGGGCACAACCCCTAGCCGAGGACCAAGCCCCCAGACCCTCCTTCCTAGGTCACTACTGCTAGCAGGAACCCCCTTCCCAGGTCACAAACTTGAAGTAAATCACAAATAAATCCTTACATTATGATAAAGTAAATCACAAATAAATCCTTATCTTATCATTGACACCGCCTCTTTTTATTTTTTTTTATTTTTTTTTTTTTTGTCAGAAGATTTGCAGTAGTAAATGTGCTGGTCTTCCCTAAAAATTAACTTGGAATCGGACTTTTCAGGCATTATTTTTTAATTTCACGTGTATCAATAGCTTTACATTGACCGGAGAGTATTTCCATCATAGTCTATTGCTGATATAATTGAAATTTCACTAAATTTTGAAATAGATTGTTGTACTTGCTTTAAGTTCCCTCTTGTAGACATCTATGTGATGGTGGTCAAGTTAAAACTGAAGGGGAAGATAAAACAAAAAGAAAGAATGGCTGTTGTAGAACAACATCTGGGAACTTATGAAGAAGTACTTGTAACCTGTTAATTGGTTTAAAAAACCCTCCTGACAAATACGTCATTGTAAATTCACAGAAAGCTCCCAAGACCGATCGGAACCAAACATGCGCAATAAGTCCCCTTTAGTCTTTCAGATGTAAACAATAGACAGAGTGAAAAACATACTTTACATTTTAAATGACTGATACGTAAGTTATTATGCCCCAGCCCCTATTAAACATATAGAGAAAAATACCAAACTAGCCAACACTTGTCCATTTCTTATAGTGAATTCCAGTTTCGCTAGTATTTAAAGTATCGTATATTTAACCGGGTTTTCGTGTGGGGATTCCTCATTGGCATAGGTAAGGATGGGGCCCTGGATGAGCTTTTGATCTCCAGATTGATATTCAAGTGACATAGCTTTGAAGGTAAAATTATAGAACAAGACAGGACAACATATCTACAGTATTAGGAAAAACCTCTTTTCCTACAGTAAATAGTGTGCTTTCAACGAATTTAACCATTATTTCCACTTGCACTACAAATAAGCCGTTCTACCGTTATGGACCCCCCCCCAACCCAATGTACACTGGTGGTAACCGGGTACTTTGGGTGTGATAAAACATGACCAAACAGGATTTCGAGATTTGTAAAAGGCCACAGAACCTAACAAATCCACCTAACCTAACGGTACCCAGGTCACAGACCCCCTATTCCTAGGTCAAAAACTAAAAGTAAATCACAAATAAATCCTTACATTTGTTCCGTAACTGAAATACAAACCTTAGCTATTTGATATGGGTTATTACTTTCGCGTAGCTGAAATGACGAGCCATTAGAATTTTAACAAAGGTTTACTACCCCCATCGCTAGTTAGCGGGGGTTAGGGAGGGGTAGCTTGCTTCCCCCCCTCACACACCTGTGTGATGAGCTCACTTTACTTTTGGCTCGGGTGGTGAGCGGACGTGTCCGCTTTCACCCTCGCTTTTTGTCTATTACTTACTTTTTCTTATACTTGTAATATATATATAAACATTCTTTATGTTTATGTATATATTTTTGGGCTCAAGCCATGGCGTCCTGATGGAAGGTTCCTTTTTGGTAGCTTCCTTGGGTAAATAACTACTAAGATATTCCCAGAGAATTTAACCACAGGTTATCACAGAATTCTAACTTCTGGAGCGAGTATCCTAAAGGTTTCCCTTTTAAGACATCGTATATCAACAGGGGACGCATGTATTAACGCGCCACATAGCTATCTATACCCCGAACAGAGTTAATGCTTCGGTGTGTAAGGGCGGAGAATAGCTGGGAGCCGTTCCATAGCTAATCTCATCCGTGGCTACTTTTGGTACTCGAGACGTAAACAAACGGGCGCCATTGCTTAAATGACGTCACGACCGTCTCCATCCTTCGTTTAGTAGCTTGCCTTACTAGTCGGACTTTTCCCTGTGCGTACTTTATCGTCTTGCATCTTTATCATGTCGCTACCTTCGGCCTCGCCTTCTTCTGGAAAGTTGAGTACAAGGTTCCAGTATTGTTTAGTTAAGCTCTGACCGTAAAGTAAATATTACTTTTCGAGATATTTGTTGTTTTGTGGCAGAGCTGTGCCTCTACCGGACCCGCCATTTTATGGCGTCGTTGTTGTTCTGCATGCCTTATTTAGTTAGCCACAACAACGCTTCCGGCCTTATTTACTAATCGATAATATTAGTTTATTTAGTCTTCATAGCTAGGAACTTTTATATCGTGTTTTGACGCTTTTTTACCGGTCATCGATTGACCCCATACTAGTTGGCTACTATAGCCCCCAGGCCAGAGCGCCTATATTAGTGTTCATGCATGATTTTATCAGTGATCCTAGGCTTACTTATGAAGATAGTGGCATTATTTTACAATACTATTGACTGTGATGCAAGTGTTTTCGCCTTCAGGGACCATATAGGGGATAGGTTAGTTAGTGTGCCTTCCTAACCTAACCTACATGTAGGACCCCTATATGCTTCCTTCATCCCCCTGCCCTTGGGCATTCCCTCTGTGTAGCCTTGCTCCCCCTACCACGTAAGGGGATCAAGCTCTTATCAGAGTATGTTATCGCCTCTCTGTCCTCCCTAAGGGAATGAACCCCCCTTAGGGTTGCGCCTGAGAGTGAGGAACGGCTAGTCTTTCCTCTATTGCTAGGACTAAGTCTACGACTTTCCTGCGATAGCGATATGTCTTCTATCCTTCCTAGTTCAGGACGTACATCCCTGCTCTAGGTTAGGTTTTGGAAGGGTTTATTCTGTTCCTTGCTGAAACTGTACCCATGCACCGTTTCAGTCAGGCTGCCCTACCTTAGGTTAGGGAGTGTCCTCCCTTCCTTAGTGGCCGCTCTGGTACAGAACCCCTTCCATGGAAGACCCTTCTCTTCTCCCCTCCCCACCTATCGCTTGTATAGCCTAGCCTATACTTAGGTTAGTCTATACCCATCTGTCCCCTGTCCTACAACTCCTCCTTAGGGTGGAGTGATAGGGCTACCTTGAGCTTCTGTGTACAGTCCGCTCTGGTACATATACCCTTCATAGTGTCATATGGGGTTAGCCACTGGATGTGTTCTGTATGCAGGGGTCTCACCCCCCCCCCTTTTTGGGTGTCCCCTAGCCCTCCCTTGGGCTACCCTAGCTCCCGGTCCTCTGCGGCCCCTGCTTCTGGGTGATAGAGTCAGCCTCTATCATGGGTACACCCTCTCAGGGGGGATGTGTGGGAGTCCATGGCCGGACCCCCCTACATCCCTCCCTCTGTCTCTTTCACTCCGGGTGCCGGTCCCTTGCCGCCTCCACTGTCGGCGATACCCACCTCCTACCTTGGTGACTCACCCCATATCCCCATGGCCGCCAGTCCTCCGTGTGCCGGGGGACTGCCGCCTGCCGATGGCTCTCCCCCTTCCTCATAGCTTGGTCGTCCGCCCGCCGGCCGGCCCCCGGAGTGCCGGCATCCACTGCCGGCCGGCCCCCGGAGTGCCGGCATCCACTGCCGGCAACCCGGTTCTGCTATAACCATCCTTGTTCCTGTCACCAATCCGGCAACCTCCGGCTGCCGGAGCCGCCGCTCCCTCTGCCGGCGTGCCGCCGCTGTGCCGGCGGCCGCCTCCCTGGTATTACTCTTGACTTTTATATTGTCTGTCCTAATGCCAGAAACTGCTGGAGCGGCCTCCGGCGTGCCGGAGGTCTGCCGGAACCTTCCGGAGGCGTCAAGACGACTTGCACCCCCTTCTACTAGCTATCATCTAATACTGATAGCCCTACACTGCAACCAGATGGCTTGTTTGCGTAAATCGATCAGTACCTTAGTACTGTTCTACTGGTAATCATGCTGTCTTTTTGCATTTTACAGATTTCCAGCATGCTGCGTGTATCTTAGCGCGGCTGGTTGCCGGAAGCAGTTACCCTTTGGGATCCTTTAGCCCCCTAATTTGGGACTGAGTGGCCTCAGTCCCAACCTTATCCTTGACAATTCCTATGGAATTCCATTTGCCCTATGGACTTCTACTGGAATTCTATCCTGTGCCTTCGACCACCTCGGATTATACAAGGATAAAGCTTACGGTAACCAGCCGGGCGGGATGCACGGAGTATGTTTCTTTCCTATCTCAATCCTCTGTGCATCACACCCTTTATCAAGTTAAAGTTAATGATTAATATTAACCTAGTTTAAGAGCCATTCTTATGACTCCCCCCATACTCATTTTCTCTTTCTTCCACAGGAGGAGCCGATGAAGTGTGACTTCGACTTCTGCGCTGTGAAATGCCCGCACTTCTACGGGCATACGGCTTGCAGGACTCACGCCCCTTGTGCTAACAAGAAAGGGGATTTGAAATTCTGGGACCCGCTGAACTGTACGGTCTGCCAGGCTCACCTAGTTGATGCCTTCCATAACCCTCCCTCAGCGGAGGTCAGGGACACTTCTCGGGATAAGCTACGCAAGTGGGTGCGTGGCTTCCAGAAGAATGCCACCGGACCGTACCTGGCCACTGAAGAAATGAGGTCTCTTTTGTTCCCAAAGGCCTCCCCTGATTCTGTGGTGCCCAAAGATTCGATCCCCACTGTCCAAATTACGGTGGAACCAGACGTAGTCATGGCCCAGTCCATGCACGAGTGCCACCTGGATTCCGAGGACGACGAACACATGTCGGATATTTCGGAGGGCACGGAGAAGACCCTTATGGCTCAAGGTGCGGAAGATGATGAGGACCAGGTGGAATACACCGAGTCGGAGCAAGAGGTCGCTCCTCCTTCCATCACCGCCCCTACTCCTACACCGACGGAAGTGTCTCTCCCGTCTACCTCCGCTACCCCGGAACCCATGCCATCCGCCCAAGAGATGTTCCGGATGATCAAAGCCATCATGGACGACAGGCTGAAAGAAAATCAGGAGTTCATCAGGTCCATGATAGGATCCAAAGAACCGAAGAAGATCTCGGTTAAGGATCTCCCCGCTTGCTCACACGCCAACCCATGGAGGTATGCTGAGCATATGGTTATCGCGACCGGCAGGATCTTCGTCAGCGACAAGATCGGCACGGTCCCCCTGGAAGACGTGGAGTTCTTCCCAAACTTCGAGGCCTACCCGGACTGTTACGTCCGGCTTCGTTCTGAACCTGCCTCTAAAGAAGAGACCGAACCAAAGGAGGAGATAGTGTTCGATCTCGCGAAGGCCCAGGCTATGCTAGCCAATACGTTTAAAAGTAGGGGTTTTACCTGCTCTAAGCTTCCGGCCCTGAGCAAGAAGCACCCTACCTACGTCGCACCCGACGAAGCAGTCCTTCCATTCATGGAAAAGGCCTTCGCTGCGTGCCTTAAGGCTGTGGAAGAGGGAAAAGCCTGCCCTGCACTGGAGGAGTGCAAACCCTTCTCCATAGTGACTCCCCCCGACGCTCGACACTGGAAGGACATCCAGCATACTTTCGTGGTGGGAAAGCTAGATCCTGACGTCGCCGGACGTCAGTTTAATGAAGACCTCCCGAAACTCAACGATCACCTCCTTCGTCGGGAACAAGATACGAAGGAGAGGCTCGCAGCATCCATGTCCCACCAGGTCCATCTTGATATCATGGCCTGTGACACCAGAGTACCAGACCACTACATGGTACTCGCCAAATCCCACATGGCAACCCTGGTGAAGGATATGTACCACTTCATGAAGGCTCGGAGAGCCTGTCGTGAATTCGTGTTCGCAGGTGCCACTGTGAAACACGAACCCCGGAGGCTGATTTCCTCCAACATCTGGGGTAAACACCTCTTTCCTTCTGACCTTGTGAAGGAGATCACCGACAAAGCCGCCACGGAGAATAGGAACCTTCTCCACAAGTGGGGCATGTCAAAAAAGAGGAAATCCTCTCAGGACGACGGACCTCAACCTAAGAGGAAATCCTCCAAACAGAAACCCCAGCAGCGTCAACCAAGACGACAGTTTCCGGGACCCTCTACTCCCCAAGTGGCAGCTCAGCCACAGCAGACCTTTCAGCTGGTCACCCAACCGGTCTTGTCACAGTCACCGGTTTTCACCCCTGCTTTCGAGCAACAGACGACTACCTTTCGTCCCAAAGGTAGAGGCTCAAGCAGAGGTGCAGGCAGAGACGCGTCTCGCTGTCCTTCCAGAGGCAGAGGAGGAAAGGGAGCTAGCGGCCGAGGCAGTAAGCCCTCGGGACACCAGAAGCAATGAAGTGCTTCCGGTGGGAGGAAGACTCCGCCAATTCCAGGATCGTTGGACCTTTGATCCCTGGGCACACAGCATCGTCAAGAAGGGTCTAGGCTGGAGTTGGACTCAACCACCCCCCAACCTTCCAGCAATTCTTCCAACAATCAACCCCCCTTCTGGAAGAATATGTCCTAGATCTCTTGAACAAGAAGGTGATAAGGAAGGTAAAGTCCACCAGGTTCCAAGGGAGACTGTTTTGTGTCCCCAAGAAAGACTCCGACAAACTCAGAGTCATTCTGGACTTATCCCCCATCAACAAGTTCATAGCGAACGACAAGTTCAAGATGCTGACTCTTCAACAGATAAGGACCCTTCTGCCTCGAGGTTCTTACACGGTCTCCATAGACCTGGCGGATGCCTACTGGCACGTTCCAATGAACCATCACGCTTCCTCCTACCTAGGATTTCGACTCCAAAGGAAAAGCTACGCCTTCAGGGCCATGCCCTTCGGCCTCAATGTGGCCCCTCGGATCTTCACAAAGCTGGCGGACGCCATAGTACAACAGCTCTGCCTCCGAGACGTCCAGGTGATGGCCTACCTCGACGATTGGCTAGTCTGGGCTCCATCGCCCGAGGATTGTTTAAAATTCTGCAGCAAAGTCACCCAGTACCTAGAACACCTGGGATTCAAGATAAACGTGAAGAAATCTCGCCTCTCTCCAGCTCAGAAGTTCCAATGGTTAGGAATCCAATGGAACCTTCAGTCACACCGCCTTTCCATTCCCCAGAAGAAAAGGAAGGAAATAGCAGGGTCTGTCAAACGACTAGTGAAATCCACGCGGATCTCAAGACGCCAGCAGGAACGAGTTCTAGGCTCTCTACAGTTCGCCTCAGTGACAAACCCAGTGCTTCGTGCACAGCTAAAGGATGCCGCGGGAGTCTGGAGACGTTCTGCATCCATCGCTCGAAGAGACCTCAAGAGACGGCTCCCAAACAGACTTCGACTTCTCCTCAAGCCGTGGTCGGAAGCAAAGGCCCTGAAAAGGTCCATCCCTCTTCAACACCCACCTCCATCACTCAACATCCACACGGACGCTTCGCTGGAGGGTTGGGGAGGTCACTCCCACCAAAAACAGGCTCAAGGCACATGGTCTCCCCTGTTCAAGACGTTTCACATCAACATCTTGGAGGCCATGGCGGTCCTTCTAACTCTGAAGAAACTCTCCCCGCCTCCCTCGATCCATATTCGTCTAACCCTAGACAACTCGGTGGTAGTTCGATGTCTCAATCGCCAAGGCTCAAGATCGCCCCAGATAAATCAGGTGCTTCTTCCAATCTTCTGTCTGGCAGAGAAGAAGAAATGGCACCTGTCTGCAGTTCACCTACAAGGATTCCGCAACGTGACAGCGGATGCTCTATCTCGGACAAGCCCGATAGAGTCGGAATGGTCTCTAGACGCAAGATCATTCTCCTTCATCTCTCACCAAGTCCCAGAACTTCAGATCGATCTCTTCGCAACGAGCGACAACAATCAACTTCCTCGGTATGTGGCCCCGTACGAGGACCCCAAGGCAGAAGCAGTGGATGCCATGTCACTGGACTGGAACAGATGGTCCAAGATCTACCTGTTCCCTCCCACCAATCTTCTGCTGAAAGTCCTCTCCAAGCTGAGAACCTTCAAAGGGACAGCGGCCCTAGTGGCTCCCAAGTGGCCCCGGAGCAACTGGTACCCCCCTGGTCCTGGAGCTGCAGCCCAAGCTGATCCCTCTCCCGGGCCCAGTTCTCTCCCAACAAGTACAGAAGTCGACTGTCTTCGCTTCATCATCGAAAATCAAGGACCTTCATCTCATGATTTTCTCTCCCTAGCTGCAAAGAAGAGGTTTGGGATCTCGAAGAAAAGTCTAGACTTCCTCGAGGAATACAAGACCGAATCCACAAGACGGCAATACGAATCATCTTGGAGAAAATGGGTCTCTTTCGTCAAGACAAAAAATCCTAAAGAAATCACAATTGATTTCTGCATGTCCTTCTTCATTCACCTTCATGGACAGGGATTAGCAGCCAATACGATTTCGACTTGCAAATCGGCCCTGACTAGACCACTATTGTATGCCTTCCAAATTGATCTGTCCAGCGACATCTTCAATAAACTGCCGAAAGCATGCGCTCGTCTACGCCCAGCACCCCCACCGAAACCGATCTCCTGGTCATTGGACAAGGTGCTCCATTTCGCCTCCAACTTGGATAATGATTCATGCCCTCTCAAGGATCTGACTCAGAAAGTTATATTTCTCTTTGCTCTTGCCTCAGGAGCCCGAGTCAGCGAAATAGTGGCATTGTCAAGAGAAGAGGGTCATATCCTGTTTACTGATTCAGGAGACATTACCCTCTCCCCGGATCCGACGTTTCTCGCCAAAAACGAATTACCCACCAAAAGATGGGGCCCCTGGAGAATATGCCCCCTGAAGGAAGATGCCTCTCTATGCCCAGTAGAGAGCCTCAAGGTCTATCTTCGCAGAACTTCGAACTTTGGTGGAGACCAACTCTTCAAAGGAGAAACATCGGGCAGCGACCTGTCACTGAAACAACTAAGAGCGAAAATCACCTACTTCATTCGCAGAGCGGATCCTGACAGTACACCCGCCGGTCACGATCCTAGAAAAGTTGCATCGTCTCTGAATTTCTTTCAGAGTATGGACTTCGAAAGCCTTAAAAGCTTTACAGGCTGGAAGTCCTCGCGTGTTTTCTTCAAACATTATGCGAAACAAGTGCACGAAGTCAAACATTTTGTGGTAGCCGCAGGTAGTGTTATGAAACCTGCACCTAACTCTGCATAGAACAGCGAGTTACTTGGGACTCTAACTCCTCGGGTGCCTATGTTGACCCTCGAGCGATACATAGTGATGTCGAAAACACTTAGTGCTTTCTTATAACTGTTCTTATCCCAGGTGAAATGTCATAGTCGTCACACAAGCGCCGCATGCCTAGAGCATGATGTGTTTTAATTAAAGACTGACGTTCCTCGAGAACGAGTGCCTACTAATAAATTTGAAATTCCCTTTCAGATTCAAGAGCAAGTCTTTATTACTATGTACATTATAATTCACTGTAAATTATCTTTACTTATTGCTGTAATTTATTTTAAATTTTATGCAATTGTGAAATAAAATTCCTATTTTATTACTTGTGCGTCTCAATCCGCTCCTACTTATACTATGAAATATATGCCTGTCATAGTTTTATTATCCCCTTCCCTATGGTTCATGGAGATACTAAGATCCTAACCCTTAGTATATATTCACTCTTACAATGTAATATTTCAATACGAATACTTACTCTTCATACCCTAGAGACGAAACTAACCTTCTTAGCACACAGTGCCTAACCACCACTTGTCTGCCCTAAAGAATGTTCCGATATGAATGCCAACCATTCAGTCTCGTCTCCAAGTTCTTCAGGTTCTTCTAGCAAGGTGAATAGCCCTTCGATAACCACTTTGATCTCGGCATGACCGTGGGAACTTCACTGCCAAGGGGGGCAGGAAGATTCTTCCCTACGTTTCTTTTATTAAGATTACTATGCTACATTGTTCAAAGTCCTTGGCGCTTACCCAATAGGGGAAAATCTACCACGATACATTGATTCTCTGGTATTCTTCCATCAGGACGCCATGGCTTGAGCCCAAAAAAAACGGATTTGAGCGAAGCGAAAAATCTATTTTTTGGGTGAGATAAGCCATGGCGTCCTGATGGACCCCTCCCTGCTACTTCGTCCAGTTTTTAGGTCCCACCCCTGCTCTGTTGTATCATGCGTGATCGGCAAGCAACTGGCTTCAGGATGAAGACGGTCGTGACGTCATTTAAGCAATGGCGCCCGTTTGTTTACGTCTCGAGTACCAAAAGTAGCCACGGATGAGATTAGCTATGGAACGGCTCCCAGCTATTCTCCGCCCCTTACACACCGAAGCATTAACTCTGTTCGGGGTATAGATAGCTATGTGGCGCGTTAATACATGCGTCCCCTGTTGATATACGATGTCTTAAAAGGGAAAACCTTTAGGATACTCGCTCCAGAAGTTAGAATTCTGTGATAACCTGTGGTTAAATTCTCTGGGAATATCTTAGTAGTTAATTTACCCAAGGGAAGCTACCAAAAAGGAACCTTCCATCAGGACGCCATGGCTATCTCACCCAAAAAATAGATTTTTTTGCTTCGCTCAAAAATCCGTTTTTTTGTGTATAGAAATGTAGTAAGTTTTCTTTTCAGTGTTTGTGCTGTGTGGTAGTGTACGACAACAACACCGGTAGTGCTAGGCCCACCACGGTTTTTCTCGTCATGGGGCCGCGGCCTCTCCCTCTTGGTCCTTCGGTCGTTTCCTTCGGCTTTCCGTTAATTCGTCCGCCGTGGGAATCGTCATCGCTGGACTTTCTTCATTCATCTTTTATCTTCGCTGTTCCTCCTTTCCTACGGGGAACTTGGATTCTCAGCGTAGGGAATGTGGGATTTTAGTTTGACTACATTCTCTCTCTCTACTCGAGGTCGTTCACCCTTTACTACTACTACTACGTACTATTAAGGAAACTTCTTTTCCCGTTGCGGGCTGAGTTGCTTTTCCGTTTTATTTGCCTCAATTATTTTTTAAATATTAAAACTTAGCCGGTGAATATATAAATAGCTGATGTCTCCGACGGTCGACAGATTCCAAAAACTCGCGAGCGATCGCCATGAAGGCTGCCGGGTGTGCCCACCAGCGCCGACTATCGGCCAGATACCACATATACTTCTCAACCAAACCAGTTTCTTCTGTCGGTGGTCCAGACAACATTGGTTCCGCTCGCGCTTAACCTCAAGTTTCTACCGATTGGTAAAGTACTTGGTTTTGGTTTTATTGCTTTCCGCCGTGTTGGATTATTCAATACGATCTTCAAAAGAAATGCTTTTGAAAGGAGAGGGAAAAGTTTTTGCCCTTACTTTTTTTTTAAATCTCGGTCTGGTTTTTCCATAGAGAAAAGATGGCCGACCCTTCCCTCAGTGTACGGAAGTGTGTTAAAGGCTTTTAGTAATTATTTTATCACTTTATAAATTATTGTTGATATTTATAGATTTACCTCTATATATTTTATATCTCACCCGCCTTTATTAGCCCTCTTCGATTAGCTTTCCATTTATACTAAACACCGAGATGAATTTTATGTTTTTGTTTATAAGCGACCTTTGCCTATTCTTTGTAGGCGGTCCTGACTTGGCAAACGAAGTTAAGTACGGAAGTGTGTTAAAGGCTTTTAGTAATTATTTTATCACTTTATAAATTATTGTTGATATTTATAGATTTACCTCTATATATTTTATATCTCACCCGCCTTTATTAGCCCTCTTCGATTAGCTTTCCATTTATACTAAACACCGAGATGAATTTTATGTTTTTGTTTATAAGCGACCTTTGCCTATTCTTTGTAGGCGGTCCTGACTTGGCAAACGAAGTTAAACAACGTTGAGTCCATTCAACTTTTATTTTTGTTTAGATTGATGAGATGAATATTTTTAGAAAATATTTTAAGAAATTTATTCTTTGAATAGTCTTCGTGCTGTTTTTCAAAGATGAACTTACGTTTGGTTTATTTATGCTACGCAGTTTGCGCTCTATCGTTACGATAGAGAAAGAGAGAATCACGGTTTCACTTTGCAGAAAGAGTAAATCGATTTTGACGTTTTGTTCATATTTCTTACAAACTGAAGTTTTTAGATACTAATTTAAAGGAACATGTTAATTTTCAATTTCTTAGTCCTTTTAGTTTTTTCCTTTAGTCAAATAACCTGTTATTGACGAAGAGTGAGTGAGCCATTCTCTTGTGAGTGACAAGAGAGAGAGAGAGAACGATCCGATCTTTATTCTCGTCCCAAGTCTCTGTACAAGGAGTTTGGGAGCGAGTAACGTTGTTCTCGATTCAGATTTTTACTCTCGTCCCAAGTCTCTGTACGGGGAGAGAAGATAAAACGTTTTAGTTTTTATTCTCATCCCAAGGCACTGTACGGTGAGAGATTGAAAACGTAGTCCTTAGTGAACTAGTTTTAGTCTCCTCCCCAGTCACTGATCTTTTTAACTTTATATATTTCCGTTTTATTCGATATATATGTATATGTTTATTAATTTTTGCATGTGTGTTTCATTTTGTACTAATGTGCTTACATTATACGACATATTTCGCAATTCTAACCTTTTGATTTAAGGGAGAATTGCGTGCTTCAGGTAGAAATCAGCTTTATTCATGTCTAATGTGAAATTATTAAAAAATGCGATATCAGTGAAGAAAGTGCGAAAAACATGTTCAGTGTTGCGGAGGGTTCGTTAGTTCGTGCTTGTCGCTTGCCTAGTCCGAGACCTCTTTCAGGCTCCCCTGCACCAGGGAGAAGGAATGTCGTAGGACCTAAGGGAGTGAGAGGTGTAAACCAACGAACAGACGTTCCCTCAAAGGTATCAGACGTTGCTCGTCAAGCACTTCCTTGCCATAAGACAGGAGAGACGAAGTTCTCCTCGTCTTCCGATGATTCGTCTCTTTAAAAACCTGGGCGTAAGGTTTCGAGATGGTTGAAACGTTAATTAGTTCCTTCAGAACAAGTTCAACGTCCTAGCTGTAGTCATCATGAGAGTCCCGTTCATAGCGATGACATTCATGTACAGACGTTTCCGACGTCACGATCTATTCAGAGTGCGCAGCCTGACGTTGAGCTGCAGTCACCCCAGACTCGACGTGACGTTGAGCGGTAGACACCGTAGACACGACGTGACGTCGAGTGTCAGTCACCGTAGTCACGATATAGCATCGATCAGCAGTCACCGCTGTTACTACCTGACGTTTGAACGTCAGCCACCGTAGTCACAGGTTGATCCGAAGTTAAGTGTTTTGCAAGATATGCTTTTAAAGCTTTCTTCTTTAATAGAAGCTTACGATCCTGATCCTGTGCGAAAGGATCCTTTGCTTTTTGTACGTCACGGTTCTGGGATACGTGATTCAGGTCTTCAACCTTCTAAACGAGCTTTGTTACGTCACGCTGACGTTATCCCTAGTGTCAGCTTTGCTGTTAAACGAGAGGCGGAGCATAAATCTCGATGTAACTTTGATCGCTTTGAACGTCAGCCACCGCAGTCACAGCGTGACGTTGAGCTGCAGACACCGCAGACACGACGTGACGTTGAGCGGTAGACACCGTAGACATGACATGACGTCGAGGGTCAGTCACCGTAGTCACGATATAGCATCGAACAGCAGTCACCGCTGTTACTACGTGACGTTTGAACGTCAGTCACTTCTGTCACGACGTGTAGTAGAATAACATTCTCTGCAGTCACAACGTGACATCGACCCTCCAACTTTAACTTCTGTTCATTTACAAGTTGATGTAGCCTGTCAGGCTTTTCCTTCACGTCATTCTGAATATAAATCTCCTTCTCGCAAGACTTTAGATTTATCAGATGATGTGCCTTCTGAAGAAGTTGATGACCCCCTTTCAACTAATGTACCTTTGGGGAGTCATTCAGAAGAGGAGTAACCTAGGGTGGTCCAACAATCCCTTGTTTTATAATTATGAATTTCTTTAGGGAAATTTTGTCCTACTCGTTTTGTAACGGCTGCTCCGCCGTCTAAGTTTACTCTTGGCATGACTTTCTTCGACTCCTACATTTACGAAGTCGGTTCTCTCTTGTTCTTCCAAGAGAGCCATGCTCTTACTGGGAGACTGGTTGGAATCCAGGAGAAGTTTAAGAAAGTCTGCTTTTGCTTTTCCTCCTCCTTAATTAGCTTGTCGCTCGAGCGTCTGGTGTGACACAGGAGAAGTTCTTGGCTTGGGAGTACCTGCCTCTGCCCAGGGAGACTTCTTAAGCCTAGTGGACTCTCCTCGTCGTCTAGCCATGAGACGCTCCAAGATTTTATGGTCTGCTTCAGAGCTAGACAATCTCCTGTTAGGAGTTTTTTCGAGCGTTTGAAGTATTTATTTGTTGGATTGGTCCCTGGGAGCCTTAAGTAAGAAGGTCTCTCCAGCTGTCAATGTATTGCTGTACAATTATGTCATGCATGAACAAGGCTATAAGGGATGGCTCCAATGAACTGGCAGCCACGTTCACTGCAGGAGTACTTAAGATGTAAGTGCGCTCAATGTGTTCATTGTCAAGACAAAGTTCACGATGAAGACTACCAAATCTGTCTTGGCAGCAGTAAGGGAAGGCGACTGGATGGTCTCTCTCGACCTTCAGGATGCATACTTCCACATCTCGATTCATCCAAACTTTCAACAACATCTGAGGTTTGTGGACGGGAAAGTAGTGTACCAATTTCGAGCACTGTGCTTCGGCCTCATTCCTGCTCCTCTTGTTTTTACAAGGCTCTTGCAAAATGTAGCAAGCTTTCTACTTTTTTTGAGGATTCAGAGCCTCCCTTTATTTTGACGACTGGCTAATCAGGGCGTCGTCATTAAATCGCTGTCTGGAGAGCCTCTAATGGACATTAGACCTAACCAAGGAGCTAGGTCTCATAGTGAACGTAGAGAAGTCGTAACTTACAGTACTCCATCCCAGACTATTCTTTATTTGGGGATGGAGATACAGTGTCGAATTTTTCGGGCTTTTTCGTCTCCCACAAGAATGGAACAAGCTCTGTTAAAAGTTCGTCACTTGCAAGAGAAAAACAGTTGCTCTGTAAGAGTTTGAACGAGCCTCGTGGGAACTCTTTCATCGCTGGAGTAGTTTATCTCTCTGGGGAGACTCAACCTTTGCCCTCTCCAATTTCACCTAAACCATTGGAACAAGGAGAAGGGCTTAGAGAGTATCTCTATCCCAATCTCCAACTCAGTCTAGACATGTCTGACTTGGTGGGACAGCAACATCAGACTTCGAGAAGGTCTTTCTCTTGCGATCAAGAACCCAAATCATGTGTTGTATTCAGATGCATCGGATTTGGGTTAGGGAGCGCCACTGGACAGTCTGGAATGCTCGGGTCTTTGGTCCACGGATCAGAAGGAACTCCATTTAAGGCAAGTAACATCTCTCTTTTGACGAGATTTGTGCAAGGAGAAATGAATGTCTTAGCGGACTGCATCAGCAGAAGAGGACAAGTCATCTCCATGGAGTGGACGTTGCACAAGACTGTGTGCGAGAAGCTATGGATGACATGGGGTCAACCCACCATAGATCTTTTTGCGACTTCACTGACAAAGAGGCTCTCGACTTACTGCTCTCCAGTTCCAGATCCAGAGGCAGCCCACATAGACGCTTTCCTGCTGGACTGGTCTCGCCTAGACATCTTTGCCTTCCCACCATTCTAGATCCTAGACAAGGTTCTTCAGCAGTTCGCCTCTCACGAAGGGACCAGGTTGACGTTGGTTGCTCCCCTCTGGCCCGCGATTGAGTGGTTCACAGAGGTACTTCTATGGCTAGTAGACATTCCAAGAAGTCTACCGTTGCGGATGGATCTCCTGCGTCAGCCTCACGTAAAGAGATTTCATCAAAGCCTCCCCGCGCTTCGTCTACCTGCCTTCAGCCTATTGAAAGACTCTCTAGAGCTCGGGGGTTTTCGAAGGAGGCAGCTAGAGCGATCGCGAGGGCTAGAAGATCCTCTACCATCAGGACTTATTTGTCTAAATGGGAGGTATTTAGAGACTGGTGCAAGTCCTCCTCTATTTCCTCTTCCAGTACCTCTGTAGCGCAGATTGCAGATTTTCTGCTTTATCTGAGAAATGGTCGCTCCCTTTCTGCATCTACCATTAAAGGCTACAGAAGCATGTTAGCTTCTGTTTTCAGGCATAGAAATTTGGATCTATCTAATAACAAAGATCTTCAAGACCTTCTTAAGTCTTTCGAGACTTCCAAGGAGCGTCACATTTCTACTCCTACTTGGAACTTGGACGTGGTCCTGCAGTTCCTTATGTCAGACAGGTTTGAACCGTTAAGTTCGGCCTCCCTGAAGGATCTTACCCTCAAGACACTTTTCTTGGTGAGCTTGGCTTCTGCGAAAAGGGTTAGTGAGATACATGCTTTTAGCAAGAATATCGGCTTCTCCGCTAATAAAGCAGTATGCTCTCTTCAGCTTGGTTTTTTTGGCCAAAAATAGACTTCCGTCTCGTCCATGACCTAAATCGTTTGAACTTCCCAGTCTATCTGAGATTGTTGGGAATGAAGTTGAAAGAGTGCTGTGCCCCGTTAGAGCTCTTAGTTTTATTTATCTAGAACTAAACTGCTGTGAGGTTTTTTCAGAGGCCTTATGGTGCTCCGTTAAAAAGCCCTCTTTGCCTATGTCGAAGAATGCGGTCTTATTTTATTAGACTATTGATTAGAGAGGCACACTCTCATTTAAGTGAGAAGGATCGTAATTTGCTTAAAGTTAAGGCTCATGAAGTTAGAGCGGTAGCAACTTCAGTAGCATTTAAACAAAATAGATCCCTTAGAAGTATTATGGACACGACCTTTTGGAGAAGCAAGTAGGTGTTCGCTTCATATTACTTGAAAGATGTCCAGACTCTTTATGAGGACTGCTACACATTGGGACCATTCGTAGCAGCGAGTGCAGTAGTGGGTGAAGGTTCTACCACTACATTCCCTTAATCCCAATATCCTTTTAATCATCTCTTGAAATTTTTAATCTTGTTTTGGGTTGTACGGGAGACTAGGAAGTCTTTCGCAATCTTTTGATTTGGCGGGTGGTCAAAATATTGTTTCTTGAGAGCGCCCAGATTAAGGGTATTGATGAGGTCCTGTTGTAGGGGTGTTCACCCTGATTATAACAGCTCCTAGAAGTCTTTCAGCATCCTGAGAGGATCGCTGGGCTTCATAAGGATAGCGGACTAATGAGTAAGAGTATTCATCAGAGTCAGCTTCCTTATCAGGTCCATCCATATACCAAGGCACTTCCCCCAATTTTGGGGGGTAGCCGACATCAACAAATGAAACAAAACAAAAAAGGGGACCTCTACTCTCTACGTTCCTCCAGCCTAACAAGGGACTCAACCGAGTTCAGCTGGTACTGCTAGGGTGCCACAGCCCACCCTCCCACATTATTCACCACAGATGAAGCTTCATAATGCTGAATCCCCTACTGCTGCTACCTCCGCGGTCATCTAAGGCACCGGAGGAAGCAGCAGGGCCTACCGGAACTGCGTCAGAATCGCTCGCCATTCATTCCTATTTCTAGCACGCTCTCTTGCCTCTCTCACATCTATCCTCCTATCACCCAGAGCTTTCTTCACACCATCCATTGACCCAAACCTTGGCCTTCCTCTTGTACTTCTCCCATCAACTCTTGCATTCATCACCTTCTTTAGCAGACAGCCATTTTCCATTCTCTCAACATGGCCAAACCACCTCAACACATTCATATCCACTCTAGCCGCTAACTCATTTCTTACACCCGTTCTCACCCTCACCACTTCGTTCCTAACCCTATCTACTCGAGATACATCAGCCATACTCCTTAGACACTTCATCTCAAACACATTCAATTTCTGTCTCTCCATCACTTTCATTCCCCACAACTCCGATCCATACATCACAGTTGGTACAATCACTTTCTCATATAGAACTCTTTTTACATTCATGCCCAACCCTCTATTTTTTACTACTCCCTTAACTGCCCCCAACACTTTGCATCCTTCATTCACTCTCTGACGTACATCTGCTTCCACTCCACCATTTGCTGCAACAACAGACCCCAAGTACTTAAACTGATCCACCTCCTCAAGTAACTCTCCATTCAACATGACATTCAACCTTGCACCACCTTCCCTTCTCGTACATCTCATAACCTTACTCTTACCCACATTAACTCTCAACTTCCTTCTCTCACACACCCTTCCAAATTCTGTCACTAGTCGGTCAAGCTTCTCTTCTGTGTCTGCTACCAGTACAGTATCATCCGCAAACAACAACTGATTTACCTCCCATTCATGATCATTCTCGTTTACCAGTTTTAATCATCGTCCAAGCACTCGAGCATTCACCTCTCTCACCACTCCATCAACATACAAGTTAAACAACCACGGCGACATCACACATCCCTGTCTCAGCCCCACTCTCACGGGAAACCAATCGCTCACTTCATTTCCTATTCTAACACATGCTTTACTACCTTTGTAGAAACTTTTCACTGCTTGCAACAACCTTCCACCAACTCCATATAACCTCATCACATTCCACATTGCTTCCCTATCAACTCTATCATATGCTTTCTCCAGATTCATAAACGCAACATACACCTCCTTACCTTTTGCTAAATATTTCTCGCATATCTGCCTAACTGTAAAAATCTGATTCATACAACCCCTACCTCTTCTAAAACCACCCTGTACTTCCAAGATTGCATTCTCTGTTTTATCCTTAATCCTATTAATCATTACTCTACCATACACTTTTCCAACTACACTCAACAAACTAATACCTCTTGAATTACAACACTCATGCACATCTCCCTTACCCTTATATAGTGGTACAATACATGCTCAAACCCAATATACTGGTACCATTGACAACACAAAACACATATTAAACAATTTCACCAACCATTCAAGTACAGTCACACCCCCTTCCTTCAACATCTCAGCTTTCACACCATCCATACCAGATACTTTTCCTACTCTCGTTTCATCTAGTGCTCTCCTCACTTCCTCTATTGTAATCTCTCTCTCATTCTCATCTCCCATCACTGGCACCTTAACACCTGGAACAGCAATTATATCTGCCTCCCTATTATCCTCAACATTCAGCAAACTTTCAAAATATTCCGCCCACCTATTCCTTGCCTCCTCTCCTTTTAACAACCTTCCATTTCCATCTTTCACTGTCTCTTCAATTCTTGCGCCAGCCTTCCTTACTCTCTTCACTTCTTTCCAAAACTTCTTCTTATTCTCTTCATATGACTGACCCAGTCCCTGACCCCACCTCAGGTCAGCTGCCCTCTTTGCCTCACGTACCTTGCGCTTTACTTCCACTTTTTTCTCTCTATATTTTTCATACTTCTCTATACTATTACTCTGCAGCCATTCTTCAAAAGCCCTCTTTTTCTCTTCCACTTTTACCTTCACTCCTTCATTCCACCATTCACTGCCCTTCCTCATGCTGCCTCCAACAACCTTCTTGCCACATACATCACTTGCAATCCCAACAAAATTTTCTTTTGCTAACTTCCACTCCTCCTCTAAATTACCAGTTTCTCTTACTCTCACCTCGTCATATGCCATTTTCAACCTTTCCTGATATTTACTTTTTACCCCCGGTTTTATTAGCTCTTCAACCCTCACTAGCTCCCTTTTACATCCACCTACTCTATTCCCCCACTCTTTTGCTACAACTAATTTTCCTTCCACCAAAAAATGATCAGACATACCGTTAGGCGTACCCCTAAACACATGCACGTCTTTCAATCTTCCAAACATTCTTTTAGTTATCAACACATGATCCATTAATGCCCTTTCTACTACTCTTCCATTTGCCACTCTTACCCATGTATACTTATTTTTATCTTTCTTTTTAAGAAAGCTAGCACTTATTACCATCTCTTGTTCAACACACATATCTACCAGTCTCTCACCACTCTCATTTTCACCTGGTACGCCATACTTCCCAATGACACCTTCTACTTCTCCAGCGCTCACTCTAGCATTTAAGTCACCCATGACAACTACATAATTCCTTCTACCCAGTCCTTCTACACACCTAGTTAATTCATTCCAGAACTCATTCCGCTCTTCTTCACTTTTCTCACTACCTGGCCCATACGCACTGACAAACGCCCAACATTCCCTACCCAACCTAGCCTAACCCTTACCCACATTAACCTAGATGATATCTCCTTCCATTCCACTACTTTACCTGTCATCCATTCACTCAGCAATAAAGCCACACCCTCTCTCGCTCTTCCCCTTTCAATCCCAGACACTCTACCAGACATTTCACCAAACATCACTTCACTCTTTCCTTTCATCTTTGTCTCACACAAGGCCAATACATCCATCCTTCTACTTCTCAACATACTTCCAATCTCACATCTTTTACTCTCTATCGTACTACATCCACGCACATTCAGACACCCCAAAACTAGAGTGCGGGGAGCAATCACTCTCCACCCAGCTCCATCTCTTTGATAACGTCTCACAGGATTTTTTATACAGGAGAGGGGGTTCCCAGCCCCCTCGTCCCGTCCCTTTTAGTCGCCTCTTACGACACGCAGGGATAATGTTGGCGCTATTCTAATTGTTTTTATGCCCCCGCGGCCACAGGGGGCATATCAGGTACCTATACTTAAGTTTGTTTTTTGAATATTTGTCAAAAACTCTTGAGCATATATGCCTTTATTGTTTTAATACTGGTCTCTACCCACCACCATGGGTGTGAATCAGCTATTTATATATTCACCGGCTAAGTTTAATATTTAAAAATGATATTTTCAATTTAAAATTAATTTTTGAATATACTTACCCGGTGAATATATATAATTAAAGGCCCTCCCTTCCTCCCCGTTAGAGACCCTACGGACTGAGAAGAACTGGTTTGGTTGAGAAGTATATGCGGTATCTGGCCGATAGTCGGCGTTGGTGGGCACACCCGACAGCCTTCATGGCGATCGCTCGCGAGTTTTTGGAATCTGTCGACCGTCGGAGACGTCAGCTATTTATATATTCACCGGGTAAGTATATTCAAAAATTTATTTTAAATTGAAAATATCATTTTAATGAAATCTAATTGTATTTTCAACTTTTCAGCTTCTGGGGAACACTTCCCTACGGGGGTCAGTGGTTCTTACTATTTGTACATACATACATATACCAAGGCACTTCCCCCAATTTTGGGGGGTAGCCGACATCAACAAATGAAACAAAACAAAAAAGGGGACCTCTACTCTCTACGTTCCTCCAGCCTAACAAGGGACTCAACCGAGTTCAGCTGGTACTGCTAGGGTGCCACAGCCCACCCTCCCACATTATTCACCACAGATGAAGCTTCATAATGCTGAATCCCCTACTGCTGCTACCTCCGCGGTCATCTAAGGCATCGGAGGCAGCAGCAGGGCCTACTGGAACTGCGTCACAATCGCTCTCCATTCATTCCTATTTCTAGCACGCTCTCTTGCCTCTCTCACATCTATCCTCCTATCACCCAGAGCTTTCTTCACTCCATCCATCCTCCCAACCCTTGGCCTTCCTCTTGTACTTCTCCCATCAACTCTTGCATTCATCACCTTCTTTAGCAGACAGCCATTTTCCATTCTCTCAACATGGCCAAACCACCTCAACACATTCAGATCCACTCTAGCTGCTAACTCATTTCTTACACCTGTTCTCACTCTCACCACTTCGTTCCTAACCCTATCTACTCAAGATACACTAGCCATACTCCTTAGACACTCCATCTCAAACACATTCAATTTCTGTCTCTCCGTCACTTTCATTCCCCACAACTCCGATCCATACATCACTGTTGGTACAATCACTTTCTCATATAGAACTCTTTTTACATTCATGCCCAACCCTCTATTTTTTACTACTCCCTTAACTGCCCCCAACACTTTGCAACCTTCATTCACTCTCTGACGTACATCAGCTTCCGCTCCACCATTTACTGCAACAACAGACCCCAAGTACTTGAACTGATCCACTTCCTCAAGTACTGTAACTCTCCATTCAACATGACATTCAACCTTGCACCACCTTCCCTTCTCGTACATCTCATAACCTTACTCTTACCCACATTAACTCTCAACTTCCTTCTCTCACACACTTCCAAATTCTGTCACTAATCGGCCAAGTTTCTCTTCTGTGTCTGCAACTAGTACAGTATCATCCACAAACAACAACTGATTTACCTCCCATTCATGGTCATTCTCGTCTACCAGTTTTAATCCTCGTCCAAGCACTCGAGCATTCACCTCTCTCACCACTCCATCAACAAACAAGTTAAACAACCACGGTGACATCACACATCCCTGTCTCAGCCCCACTCTCACCGAAAACCAATCACTCACTTCATTTCCTATCCTAACACATGCTTTACTACCTTTTTAGAAACTTTTCACTGCTTGCAACAACCTTCCACCAACTCCATATAACCTCATAACATTCCACATTGCTTCCCTATCAACTCAATCATACGCTTTCTCCAGATCCATAAACGCAACATATACCTCCTTACCTTTTGCTAAATATTTCTCGCATATCTGCCTTACTGTAAAAATCTGATTCATACAACCCCTACCTCTTCTAAAACCACCCTGTATTTCTAAGATTGCATTCTCTGTTTTATCCTTGATCCTATTAATCATTACTCTACCATACACTTTTCCAACTACGCTTAACAAACTAATACCTCTTGAATTACAAAACTCATGCACATTTCCCTTACCCTTATATAGTGGTACAATACATGCTCAAACCCAATATACTGGTACCATTGACAACACAAAACACATATTAAACAATTTCACCAACCATTCAAGTACAGTCGCACCCCCTTCCTTCAACATCTCAGCTCTCACACCATCCATACCAGACGCTTTTCCTACTCTCGTTTCATCTAGTGCTCTCCTCACTTCATCTATTGTAATCTCTCTCTCATTCTCATCTCCCATCACTGGCACCTCAACACCTTCAACAGCAATCATATCTGCCTCCCTATTATCCTCAACATTCAGTAAACTTTCAAAATATTCCGCCCATCTTTTCCTTGCCTCCTCTCCTTTTAACAACCTCCCATTTCCATCTTTCACTGTCTCTTCAATTCTTGAGCCAGCCTTCCTTACTCTCTTCACTTCTTTCCAAAACTTCTTATTCTCTTCATATGAATGACCCAATCCCTGACCCCACCTCAGGTCAGCTGTCCTCTTTGCCTCACGTACCTTGCGCTTTACTTCCACATTTTTCTCTTTATATTTTTCATACTTCTCTGCACTATTACTCTGCAGCCATTCTTCAAAAGCCCTCTTTTTCTCTTCCACTTTTACCTTCACTCCTTCATTCCACCATTCACTGCCCTTCCTCATGCTGCCTCCAACAACCTTCTTGCCACACACATCACTTGCAATCCCAACAAAATTTTCTTTTACTAACTTCCACTCCTCCTCTAAGTTGCCAGTTTCTCTTACTTTCACTTCGTCATATGTCATTTTTATGAATAGTACTTACCTGGCAGTTATATATATATAGCTGATATCTCTAAATCGGCAGAATTTTTCAAAACGAGGCAACCGCCTTGTGGTGGTTGGGAGGTAGGTGCTTACACCCGTCAGAGGGTGGTACAAGGAATCATTCCCCTGTTCAAGACTTCAGTTCATCTCTGCCGGCTGGATCGAAAACATCGTCGGTCCACCATTGAGAGTTTTCGAATCATTTTCCCTTCTTCGCTTTTTTGGACAACGTTTGGTGAAGTACACTGATTTAGGGATTTGGCAATCGTGTGTTGTTATTATTTTGTACTATTTACTTTGTTTATCATAAGTGAAAACTTAATTTTCGTGTTTGTACGAGTGATGTATGCAAGGTGAGGTTACCAAAAGTGTCGGTTGATCCTCACAGTTTGTATGTAGGGGTTTTGTTTGTGCACTATATTTTAGGTGCAATGTTTTTAGTCCTGATGACGGAAATACGTTCCGCCAACTCTATGACGTCACAGTCGTGTGATGTAATCTTCATTGTATGACTTGCAAATTCTCTTTATTTGTTTTTTCATGTAAAGAATGGGAGGAATTCCACTTAGATAAGTTTTTTAACTTTTAATGTAAGATTTTAAAGAAATATTTGTCCATTTAGTATTTGTTCTTTAAATCATCGATCTAATTTCATAGATTAAATAGAACTAGCGTATGGTTAATTTACGCTGTTAGTTCTCATTACTATCAATGCAGCCCCAACATGCCTTGGTAGCGTTCCAACAACAATGATATGGGAATTCTAGTTTTAGTAGTATATGTTCCTATTGTTTACATTTATATATATAGATACGTTATTGCTATACAGTGAACCCTCGCTACTTCGCGGTTCGACCATCGCGGATTCACCACTTCGCGGGTTTTTTCCATAACCCATATATATATACATATCGCGGATTTTCCGGAAATTTCGAAAATACCGCAATATCTGAAGACCCCAAATACGATATTTCGTTACCTGTAATTCCATTAATACTGTAATTAGTAATATCTGCTCTTACTGATTGTTCATTGCATTATATATGACATATAATTAAGCACAGAAAGAAATAAAACACGAAAAGAGAATGTGATCATACGATAATTCAGTACTGTATACAGTACGTAGTAAAATTAAATCGAACATGAAACGCAAATCAGATGCAGTCATACCATATTAGAATGGTGTAAGGCTGCTGTTGGCTACTACTGTACTGTACATTGCTACAAATGTAATGGAAGTGCTTCTTTTCCATGAATCTTTTGTATGTATACGTACGTAGTACTGCATCCAATAATATTCTTTGTTGCAAAAATCACATTTCGAATAAGCGTACGAGAGAGAGAGAGAGACACACACACACATCCTACAACAAAAGCGTAAAATAGCGTACGTAAAGTTATTATTATTGTTGTTGTTGTTATTAAAATTATTATTGTTATTATTATTATTATTATCATTATTATTATTATTATTATTACAGTATCATTATTTATTATTATTATTACTGTACAGTATACTGTACGCAGGATATCTTGTACTTTGAATTGGGTTGTGATTGGTTCAAGCGCTGATAGATGACGAATCAGAACCCAAGTTTTGTAATCTAGCCTCTGATTGATGTTTTGACCGCTTCTCCAACCCGCAGCATCTCTTTCCGCGGTCACTTTGTCTCCCGCTGTATCGCTGTGTTGACGTTGTTAATTGTGAACTTTAATCTGTGCTGTGCGTGACTGTTTTAAGTTGAACTTTTTGTTGAACTTTCTGTTAAACCCTACTGTACAATGCCTCCCAAGCCTTCTGCTTCTACTAAGGCTGGTAGTGAGCCTAAACAGCACCGAAAGATGATGACAATTGCTGAGAAGGTGACGCTTCTCGATACTATGTTAAAAGACAGTAGAAGTTACGCGGCCGCAGACCTCGAAGACCTGACGAAATCGGGCAGTGAAGACAGTGAAACACAGGAAGAGATCCAAGAAAATGTCGAAGAAACGGTCTTAACAATCGAACGGCTTGCCAAGCTCTGCAAGCTTGCGAATGAGGTGAAAGAAATGTCGCAAGAGTGGGACGAGGATATAGTTCGTTCTGTACAATTCTGCACCAAGATCGATGAACACATGGCTCCCTACAGGATGCTCTTGCGAAAAAAGAAGCAGCGGCAGCAACTTCCGATCACAATGCCCTCAGAAGAAATTGAAGAAGTGTCTCAGGAAGAAGTTGAAGAGGTGTCCCAGGAAAAGACACCTCCGTCTGAAGAGACGTAAAATACTATTATTGGCTGCACAGTAGAAGACATCATCAGCTTCATCATCATCATTTCTACTGTGCAGCAAATTCATTGCCATCATCATTCAAGTTTTTCTTGAACTTCTTTCGTGGTGAGTACAGTAACAATCTTTATTTTTTACTTTAATATTCTAACATTTTAATATTTGTGCCTGTTTTATAGTTTAGTACTGTATGCATTAAGTTAAAGGGAAGGTTTTAAAAGCCTATCATATTTTTTTTGTTTAAAATTTACATTTACGTACGTAAAACAATCTCTCTCTCTCTCTCTCTCTCTCTCTCTCTCTCTCTCTCTCTCTCTCTCTCTCTCTCTCTCTCTCTCTCGTAAATTGCTTTCCTGCTTTGCTACGTACAGTATGTACTGTATGATTTTATATAGATACGGTAAATAATATTTGTAATAACATATTTTGTAAATGCTTTTACTGTAAATATCATTATTTATCACTTTCATCATGCGCGTTAAATGCCTTCTTTGTTCTGAGCGTGGTTGTTTACTGAGCGTACTTTATGACGCCGTCGTTTCAGGCGGCGTCATAAAGAAAAACATTTCATTTGGAAGTCCTAAGGAAAATTAAGTAAAACATTGGTAATAACAAAATCAACATACTGTATACATCAATATAATCGATGCAAAAACTAACCTATACATATATGTGTACACTAAATGAGTTTGTTTCTTCATTATGATCAGAGATAAACGTAAACAAAACATTGGTTGCCATTTTTTATCGTGCTTTTTAGCGTGTTTAGGAAACGCATGATATAAAATCGCCTCTAATATTTGTGCCTGTTTTAGTTTAGGGTACTGTAGTACATGCATCAAGTGTTCTGTACATTAAAGGGTAGTTTGTTAACAGTACTACGTACAAGGGAAGGTTTTAAAAGTCCGAATATACATGTTAAATAAATAGGTAAATATGGTGTCAATACTTCGCGGATTTTCACCTATCGCGGCCGGGTTTGGAACCTATCTACCGCGATAAACGAGGGTTCACTGTATCTTCTTTTTATCATTACAACTCTCTTGTTTTTGAAAACCCTTTGAATTAATTGTGGATTACATTTGTTTTCCCATTTTCTGTTCATTTTAATCTTTAACTTATAACTTTCCCGGCGTTTGTATGTAATTACCGGGTAGGTATTTATGACATTTAATTTTACCGGTGGTTATATGTAACTACCGGGTGAGTGTGTTCAACATTTATTTTTAATCTCAACTCTTGCCCGGTGGTTTTTTTTCTTTTTGTGACCGCCGGGTAAGTATGTTTGAAAGTTTATTTTATTATGGAAATGTCAGTTTAATATTTTATAAAAATATTTTGTTACAGTTTATATAGCAAGTACTAGAGACGATATTGCTTTCTCATTCAAGCCCGTGGCAGCAGATTAAGTTCTCTCACAACGGGCAGGACTAATTATGGTCTTTTGTGTAAGAGTTTAATAGTGCAAGTTTCAGTGCTAAATTAGGCATTGGATTCATTCAGCACAGTGGACGTCGTTTTCCTAGCCTTAGATCTCTTCCAAGCTCCCCGGCCCATGGGAGAAGGAACGTCGATCGGCGAAAGGAAACGAGAGGCGTTAGCTCACGAGCAAACGCCCTCGCGAGTGTTCCTGTTAATATTCCCAAGAATGCTCGCCCTTGCCATGGGAAAGCAAAGAGCGTTGGACGTTAAGATTCTTACACTACTTTTAGAGTTTCGCATTGCATCACTTTTGATTTTAATGGCAATACTATAAGTCATAGATATTTGCTGATAATATCAATGCTTACAAACCATCATTGACACGGTTTTTGTCCCGGAGCACCAGTCGGCGCTAAGTTTTTCAAGACAGGACGATCGGCGCCTCGTCTTTCAGGACGATCGCTTCCTTGTCTTTCAGGGCGAATGCAGCCTCGTCTTTCAGGGCGAATGCAGCCTCGTCTTTCAGGGCGAATGCAGCCTTGTCTTTCAGGACGAATGCAGCCTCTTCTTTCAGGACGAATGCAGCCTCGTCTTTCAGGACGAATGCAGCCTCGTCTTTCAGGACAAATGCAGCCTCGTCTTTCAGGACGAATGCAGCCTCGTCCTTCAGGACGAATGCAGCCTCGTCCTTCAGGACGAATGCAGCCTCGTCCTTCAGGTCGAATGCAGCCTCGTCTTTCAGGACTAATGCAGCCTCGTCTTTCATGACGAGGGCAGCCTCGTCTTTCAGGACGAGTTCAGCCTCGTCTTTCAGGACGAGTGCAGCCTCGTCTTTCAGGGCGAGTGCAGCCTCGTCTTTCAGGGCGAGTGCAGCCTCGTCTTTCAGGGCGAGTGCAGCCTCGTCTTTCAGGGCGAGTGCAGCCTCGTCTTTCAGGGCGAGTGCAGCCTCGTCTTTCAGGGCGAGTGCAGCCTCGTCTTTCAGGGCGAGTGCAGCCTCGTCTTTCAGGGCGAGTGCAGCCTCGTCTCTCAGGACGAGGGCAGCCTCGTCTCTCAGGACGAGGGCAGCCTCGTCTCTCAGGACGAGGGCAGCCTCGTCTTTCAGAACGAATGCAGCCTCGTCTTTCATGGCGAATGCAGCCTCGTCTTTCAGGACGATAGGACGATCGCCGCCTCGTTCTTTCAGAACGACGCCACGTCTTACAAGATCTTTGTCAATGGATGACTTTAGTGATCACTTTTCTCCTGTTGAATTATTTGAGGTTAACAGAAGGAGAAGATCCTAAGTTCTGTTGCTCCATGTTCCCCACCCTCTGAGTTTTCATGTGGTCATTAATGGAGCTTTAAGAATACAGTATATTAATTTTTATTTCTTAAAACAGAAACCTATGATGCCAGCTTCCTTATCAGATAGGCCAGGATAGCAAGGGTGGAGGTCTAGCCACGTTTAGGTCGAAGACCTTGTGGCAG
>NC_090745.1:32564372-32616872 GCF_036898095.1 Palaemon carinicauda
ACTTGACCTTTAGGCATTTTATCCAACAAATGCTTTCACACATATAAAGAGGAATATTCTAAAAAGTTATAAAGCACTATCACTTATTAGAATAGGCTGTAAAAGCACAAAATTGACGGATAACACACGAAAGACAACATCCTCACACAAAGTCAAGAGTTGAACTAACGTTTTTGTGTTCACGTGGCGACGGTGGCGGCAATCACTTTCCCTACCTCGCGCTGGACCACCAATAGCGCCTCACTTTGTCCACATTCACGGGAAAAAAATATGAAATATACTAAATGTTTCGGCAAAATAGAAATAAAAAATATACAAAAATAATTCTGATAAGCATAAAAGCTGCATTGCAACTCAAATCAGCTGCTTTGAGGCCTTTAAATCACAAGACGAGGAAATTTTAAAGTCTTTTTTGTTTGTTCTGTCCGACACAATGGCGGAGATAGGCTAACTCCCGGGAGCAAGGATGACGACTAGAAATAAGAAATATACTCAAAGTTTCGGCAAAATAGTAACAAAAAATATACAAAAATAATCATGGTAGGCATAAAAATCGCATGACAACTCAAATCAGCTGCTTTCGGACCTTTAAATTCCGAGACACGGAGATTTAAAGAGCATTACGCTCGGTCCGGGGAAAAACATACTCGTCACCTACGCCATGGCCGACACGACAACACATCGTTACCATGGTAACGAAATCATTTTTAGTAATTACTCATGTAAATAGCTATGAAACCTAAACAAACTGCATATGAAATATGAGCCGAATCTATAAAGAAAATTTATAGGTCAATCAAGACCCCAGTGGAGCCCAGGGAAACTTTTTATTCATCATTGTTGACACGATATCCAAGGAACAATCAAACAATAGTCACGCAGGAGTATTCTTGATAATTTTTTCGTAAAATTTGTATAAATGACTATGAAACACCCCAAAAAATACAAAGAAAAATCATCTGATTGATAACAGAAAGTTTAAAGGTCCATCTTGACCTCTGTGGGGACCTGGGCATTGTAAAACAATGAAAACATTGTGTTACCATGGCAAAGGAACCATTTTACGTGATTATTCGCAATAATAGCTATGAAATCTAAAGCAAATGCACATAGAAGGTTAGCTGTTTCCTTTACATAAAATTTAAAGGTCATTCATGACCCTGTGGGCCTCAGAGAACTTTTTATTCATATTACATTGATGATAAGATGTCGAAGGGACAACAAAACGATACTCTTGCACTGGTAACAGTGCCCTATTTTCGTAATATTTGTGTAAATGCCTATGCAACCTAAAATTACTGCACAGGAAATATCAGCTGATTCTTCAAAGAAAATTTAAAGGTCCATCTTGACCTTTGTGGGGCCCAGAGAAACTTTTTATTCATGTTACATTGATGACAAGACATCGAAGGAACAACATCACAACAGTAAAGCGTTGTATTTCAAATACAAGGCCTGCTAAGACCTGTTATCTACGCATAAGTATAGAAAACGTACCCGTACGTCCATGGGGGTAAAGGGATGGCTTATGAGGAACGTACCCGTACGTCCTTTGGGGGTAAGAGGGTTAAGGAATACAGGCAATGAGGCTGGATAATTTTGAAATCAGATGTCATAATTAAGGTACGTACTTCTCCTTTTTTCTTTCTCTCTTCTCCCTCAAGAGTTGGTCAAAGACAGGTTTTGGTGTCTTAATCAGCAAGAAATTTTCTACATGCTTTTTCTCTAACCGAACTAACAACAGTAGGAGCCAGACTTAGCTACTTCTGGCGAGCCTGGGAGAGGAGAGGAGCAAACTTTTGGTCCGTATTTTTACTAAGGATGGATGCGAAATCTTTTTCCTAGTGAATCCTCCTTTGTTAGTTACTCCGATAAGACTTTTCTGCCTAACCGACTTTGCAACTTCAATGTCTCTCTTTTGGGAGAGGGAGCCTTTTGTCCGGTCCTGGTCGTAAATGCTCTTTACGCCTTCGTTCAGAAGTCAAAGTTCTCCATGGAGACATCAAAATCTTTGGAGAAGAGGGGAGCAGACCTTTGGTCAGTACTTCTTCTGAAGGAGGATTACTTCTTCCTTTTATAGGGAAACCTCCTTTAGTTTTTAGCTACAACGATTCTCTCTCCCAGTTCTAGAGAGGAGTCTAAGTGGCAGGGTTTGCAATCAAACTTTATCTGAGGTTTGTTTACAAGAAAGAACGGGTGTAGAATGGGTCAGTTTCGGGCCGTGTGTTTTGGTCTCAGCTCCGCCCCTCTAATGTTCACGTAACTTTTGCTTAATGTAGCAGAATACTGCACTCAAGAGAAATCAGAGCGTCCCTGTATCTAGTTATTTAGATAACGTTGAGCCTATCAAATAATTAGGTCTCCCTGTCAACAAGAAGAGTCTTCTGACACCAGGACGCTCAGCACCACGTCTTATAGACGTTTAGCGTCTCGTTCTGTTAACCTCTTGGCTCCACGTCTTACAGGGCGGTCGGCGCCATGTCTTACAAAACTATCGGTTCCTCACCTTCCTGGACGCTCAGCTCCACGTCTTACAGGACTATCGGCACCACGTCTTACAGGACTATCGGCGCCATGTCTTACAGGACGATCGGCGCCTCGTCTTTCAGGACGCTCGACGTCGAAGTTCTAGCATGAGGCATGACTTTGAACATGAGAATCTAGGACTTCATGATGACACTAGTCGAATCGTATGTCGAGATCAAGGACGCCTTCGTTCTGATCTCTTGGATCTAGAAAGTTTTTTTTTTTTTTTTTTTCGAGCGAGGTTTGTTCGAGGGCAAGAAACATCGGGGCAAACATGCTCAGCAGGAAGAGACTAGTTTTTCCCTCAGAATGGTCTCTCAACCCATAAGTCTGTCAGTCTCTGGATGTTGTGGGGCAGACCTGTAACAGACCTTTTTGCCTCCAACTGGAAGAAGAGGATCCCCTACTGCTGCTCCCTAGTCCCGGACGAGGAAGCTGTAGCAGTGGACTCCTTCTTGATGGATTGGACGGGGGTGGACACGTATGCGTTGCCCCCGTTCGAGATCATCAATCTGGTCTTCAGGAAATTCGCTCTCCTCGATTCGGGACGAATGATCCTAGCGGCTCCATTCTGGCCTGCAAGGGAAGGGTTTTCGGAAGTGATGGGCATGTTGATGGACTTCCCAAGAAGACTTCAGCAAGTCCAGATCTTCTCAAACAGCCCCACTTCGAGAGGTATCATCAAACCCCCCTTGCTTTCAAACTGACTTGAAGCTTGTCAGATCCCGAGGCTTTTCGGCACAAGCGACGAAAGCTATCGCCAGAGCAAGGAGGATCTCTTCACAAAGAGTCTACCAATCTAAGTGGGAGACCTTTAGAGCTTGGTGCAGGCAGCACAAGTTTTCCTCAACCACTACCTCTCTGAGCCAGATTGCAGACTTCTTGTACCTCAGACAGGATGTTAAAGCTGGCTGTATCTACCATCAATGGATACAGCAGTATGCTCTCGGCCGTCTTTAGGCATAGAGGCTTAGAGTTGTCCCAAAATAAAGATTTGCAGGACCTCATTGGGTCTTTTGAGAAGACGTAATAGGTACTCTTAAACCTGGATGTGGTGTTTAAGTTTCTGTGCTCCAAGAAATTTGAACCTATCTCTCTAGCCTCTCTTCGAGTTGTAACGAAGAAAACCCTCTTCCTTATGACTCTAGTGAATACCAAAAAGGTCAGTGAAGTCCAGGCGATTGAGAAGACAGTAAGCTTCAATTAGGATAAGGCAGTTTGTGCCTTAGGGTTCATCTTTCTCGTAAAGAACGAGAACCCTTCGTAACCCTGTCCTACAACGTTTGATGTCATTAACCTCACGAACCTAGTGGGTCAAGAGAAGGAAAGACTCCTCTGCCCAGTTAGGTCCCTCAAAGCTTTTTTGGCTCACACTCTGAACGTTAGCTGTGCATCCAACTTGTTATGGTGTTCAGTGAAAGATCCACCAAAAACCCCTGTCTAAGAATGCTTTGTCCTTTTTCCTGAGGGAAAAAATTAGGGAAGCCCACCTCTTATGTGAGGAGAAACACTTCGCCCTGTTGAAATTACGGGCTCACGAAGTGAGAGCCATTGCTACCTCTCTGGCATATAAGGAATATATGTTAGTTAGGCTATTCATGGATGCAATTTTCTGGAGGAGCAACCCTGTCTTCGCTTCTCATTAACTTAAAGAGGTGAGAGTAGACTTTGGCAAGTGCCATACCTTGGGCCCATACATAGCTGCGGTTTCTGTATTAGGCAAAGGAGTTAATAACCCCACTCAACCTTAGTTTATATGCTTGTGTGAGTGTTTGTGTTTTTATTATAGTCTGAGGACTTCATCTTGTGGTACGGTTCCCTCAGTCTAGATAGATAGTTTATGTCTATGTTGCAAGGTTAGGTGGTTAGTTTTAGTAAGGTTGCAGTTTTTATTATATGGGGCGAAGGTAGTTTCTGAAGTCTAGTCAAGTTGTTGGTCTTATCCCTTTGACAGACTCGATTGAGTTTTTTGCAGCATTGCAGGCTTACTCCTGGATAAACACTCCTAAGGGAAAGCCACTCTAGAGGCTGTACCTTTAAAATCAGCTACCTTAGCAGGCAAGGAATCAAGGTGTTTTTATCTCCTACAACTCTTTTGTTGTTTCCCCAACGATGTTTACTGTCTGTTTCCCTCCTCCAAATGTGTGAATCAGCTATATATATATAACTGCCAGGTAAGTACTATTCATAAAAATGGAGTTTTTATGATAAAACAAAGTTTTATGAATACTTACCTGGGAGTTATATATATATTCGAAGGCCCACCCACCTCCCCTCAGGAGACAGGTCGGACATAGATGAACTGAAGTCTTGAACACGGGAATGATTCCTTGTACCACCCTGTGACGGGTGTAACCACCTACCTCCCAACCACCACAAGGCGGTTGCTTCGTTTTGAAAAATTCTGCCGATTTAGAGATATCAGCTATATATATATAACTGCCAGGTAAGTATTCATAAAACTTTGTTTTATCATAAAAACTCCATTTTCAACCTTTCCTGATATTTACTTTTTACCCCCGGTTTTATTAGCTCTTCAATCCTCACTAGCTCCCTTTTACATTCACCTACTCTGTTCCCCCCCTCTTTTGCTGCAACTAATTTTCCTTCCACCAAAAAAATGATCAGACATACCGTTAGCCATACCCCTAAACACATGCATGTCTTTCAATCCTTCAAACATTCTTTTAGTTATCAACACATAATCCATTAATGCCCTTTCTACTACACTTCCATTTGCCACTCTTACCCATGTATACTTATTTTTATCTTTCTTTTTGAAAAGCTATTACTTATCACCATCTCTTGCTCAACACACACATCCACCAGTCTCTCACCACTCTCATTTTTACCTGGTACGCCATACTTCCCAATGACACCTTTTACCTCTCCAGCGCCCACTCTAGCATTTAAATCACCCATGACAATTACATAATTCCTTCTGCCCAGTCCTTCTACACACCTAGTTAATTCATTCCAGAACTCATTCCGCTCTTCTTCACTTTTCTCACTACCTGGCCCATATGCACTGACAAACGCCCAACATTCCCTTGCCAACCTAACCCTTACCCACATTAACCTAGATGATATCTCCTTCCATTCCACTACTTTACCTGTCATCCATTCACTCAGCAACAAAGCCACACCCTCTCTCGCTCTTCCCCTTTCAATCCCAGACACACTACCAGACATTTCACCAAACATCACTTCACCCTTTCCTTTTATCTTCGTCTCACACAAGGCCAATACATCCATCCTTCTATTCCTAAACATACTTCCAATTTCACATCTTTTACTCTCTATCGTACTACATCCACGCGCATTCAAACACCCCAAAACTAGAGTGGGGGAGCAGTCACTCTCCCCCCCAGCTCCATCTCCTTGTTGATGTCTCACAGGATGTAGATACAGGAGAGGGGGTTCCCAGCCCCCTCGTCCCGTCCCTTTTAGTCGCCTCTTACGTCACGCAGGGATAACATTGGCGCTATTCTAATTTTTATATGTCCCCGCGGCCACAGGGGGCATATTTGTGAACATTCAAAAATCAGTTACATAAATATAATTGTTATAATTCTGTTTTTTGTTAAAGTTCTCCGCCCTCATCCTTCTCCCGTGAATGTCAGTGGCGGAGGAGGGCGCATACTTAATTTTTAATTCATATGTTTTGCTATTCCCTCGGGGTTACTCTTCGGAGTTCCTCCCGGGGGAATTTATGTTAAATAATTATTTAACCTTATTTTCCTCAGTTAACTATGCAGTTTTTTCTTTGTTTGACTGAAGTGTGCCAACGAAGCAGAGCTGTCCTGTTTATGCCTGGGGAGTCTGCTGTCGCTGCCGTCTCTCTCGGACATCGTCATGGGCGTTATCCCTTCTCTTAGAAGTTCTCCCGTGACAACTGTCAGCTCTTCAGTTCATCTTGGAACGATAGGAGATTCGCCTCCAGGGGTAGGTAACTTCCCTTTTGAGGGAGGTTCCCTTCTCAGGTGTGAGATCTTCCCCCTGCAAAGGGGGAACTTCTCATACCTTAATTTTCCTGTTCCTTAGGCGGTTGCTCTTGGTGCTGAGCTACCTCTCTTGTAACCATGCTCAAGGGGCTGAGCAGTTGCAAGGCCGGTCCATGGAACTTCCTGTGACTTTGCTCTTGGGGCTGAGCGGTCTCTTCTGTAGCTATGCTCAAGGGGCTGAGCAGCTGCAGGATCAGTCTTGACCTCTTTCGTTCGTGAGGGAGGCCATTCATAAGGGCTCCTCTTCGGAGGATTGCTCCTTATAGGTCAGCTTGCTGACCCTACGGCCCTTAGGGTCACCATCACCAGTGTCTTCAAGTCTCTTCTATGAAGTGTTCACCTCTCTCGTTCGCGAGAGAGGCCACTCATAGAGACTCCTCTTCGGAGGATTGTTCCTGATTAGACCAGCTTGCTGTTCAGTCACTAACACTTCGGTGTTTAGTGACAGGGAAACTTCGGTTTCTCGTTACGCTGATCCTTCGGGGTCTCGTAACTTTAGTTACGTTGATCCCTTGGGCTCTCGTAACTTTAGTCACTAACACTTCGGTGTTTAGTGACAAGGAAACTTCTGTTTCCCGTTACGCTGACCCTTCGGGATCTTGTAACATTAGTTACGCAGAACCCTTGGGCTCTCGTAACTTTAGTCACTCCAACACTTCGGTGTTTAGTGACAGGGAAACTTCAGTTTCTCGTTGCGCTGACCCTTCGGGGTTTCGCAACACAGGCTACGTTAGGCCTTTGGTCTCTCATGCCCTTAGTCACTCTGATCCTTCGGGGTCTTGTTCTCCTAGACCTGCTGACCTGCTGTCTCCGTTCCTGGCTGCTGACACGCTGTGGGCGCCCACGCCCCCCGTTATCCAACGAACACCAATCCCTTCAGGGCAAAGGGGCTTTCTCACATTGTAAGTCCCTTAAGCGCCAGGTATTCCCTGCGCGCCAACGTTCTCCTGCGTGCTCGCGCAGCAAGCTCTCGCCTGCTGTGCCTGCTGTTCCTGAGACTGCTATCCAGAGACACCCTATTCCAGGCACTGCTCGCCAACGTTCCCTGCGCATTTGCGCACATCGTTGGAGTTCCTGAGATAGCGCACAGGCGCTCACCAGTGGTTCAGCCTGCAGTGTCTCCAAGTCTCTTCTACGAAGGGCACCTCTCCCGTTTGCGGGAGAGGTCTCTCATAGAGACCATTCCTCGGAGTGTCAAGCTGTACTTCCAGTGTTGATCGTCGGCTCTGGACTCTGAAGCAGACCTGACTTGGTCCTCTTCAGGGGATGCCCTCCCTTTTTAGGACACATCCAATTTCCTGATCGTCCTGTCAGCTGATCCTTCAACCTAGCGCGCACGCGCTAGCGCTGACAATCTTATGCGTGCGAGCGCCGACGATCTTCTTTCGCGCTCAAGTGCTGACAATCTTTATACGCGCGTAAGCGCCGACGATCGTCCACGCGCGGGCACCGATGGCTTCCTACGCGCACTCGCCGACCTTCTAACGCGTGCAAGCACCGACGATCTTCTTACACGCACAAGCGTCGACGATCTTTAAGCGCCGACGATCTTTAAGCGCCGATGATCTTTAAGTGCCGACGATCTTTAAGCGCTGACGATCTCCTCCGCGCGCGTGCAGATGGTTTTTCGCGCGCTCGCGCTCGTGCCAACATTTTGGTCCGCACTGGCTCTTCATTCTGATCCTGCTCGTCAATCTGATTCCTGCGCTGTAGTGGTTTGCGGACTGTGGCCAAAGGTAGCACCCAAACTGCCTAGTATCCGAATGCCGACCACAACCCGACGTTCACTACACAACAAACATACAACAGTGGAATACCCAAAAACCTAAGTAACAGTTCAAAGCACTGGGCACCACCCCTTGATTTATAATGGGCAAGGGGACCCAGCTAGATCCTGATTTAAACCTTTGCTTCTCCAGCTTGCTGATCATAAATATAAGAACATTAGGTGAAAGGGATTATTATAAGTTATTTGAAAGATTAAAAAAACAGTGGCTGAGTAGGGGAACTCAGTGGTTTAAGGAACTGGAATGAGATGCGGTATTATAAAAAACAAGAAAAAAATATTTATTTAACCAAAACTGTTAGGATTACAATTACATTGACCCATCAATCCAAATAGAAAATTAAAGGCAAAATTAGCATCCCTTTACATCAAGCTTCAGCCACAGGATAACAATGATAAACAAACAGGAAATTACACAATCAAGATTTCCACTGGGGGACACTCATAAGTGTTCCTATTCAGTACAAGAGTAAAACAGAAACACTCCTAACCGTGTATCTATTAGGGCAAGGTTTGGGGACCGGTCGAGGAGGAGTGCGTAAATACGCTCTGTCAGGTCCAGGTGAACGGCTGGGGGCAGCCATGGCAACCCTGTTGGCATACGAGCCGTGCCATGACTGTCCCACACGACTGATGGCCAAATCCTCTGCCTTCTGGCTTCGCTGACGGGATGCCTCGTCGAGAACACTCAACAGGTGTAGAACATCCTGCCAAGTGGCCTGACGTCCAGCAGAGACATTAATGGTGGCCAGAGACTGTTCCAGCCAACTCGCAGCTCTGCTTGGAACAGTTCTGAGGAGCTTCCGCCTAAGCTCCCTCCGGTACAAACTACGGCGAGGATAGGCCGACTTGTACAGGGAGGCCAACCGTACGGCGTAAATTTTTAGCAGTTCGCCCTCGCCACAGGTGGCACTGCTGAACCGGGCCTTCTTGCCCGCATCACGCCTCTCTCGGGCTTCTCGGCACCAGTCGAGGAGGCGTTCCATCATGTCGGGGTATGAGATCTCGGGACCCCCCATGGCTGAGAACGCCTCATGAATTTCTCCCTTCAGAAATTTCCCGAGATCAACAGTCCACCGACCAGAGCTTCCTGCGGTATACTTACTGGCACAGTAGGCCTCGAAATCCCTCAGGAATCGGGCAAAACTCTGGCCAGTTTCCAGCTGGAAGATTCCTGGCATGGGGTTCCTCCTGGAGTCAAGAACCTTGATAAGATCAGACAGACTGCGTTCTGTCTGGAGGGACTGGACATGGTCGGTGGAGACAGTGTCTTCTGAGCTGACACTGAGACAGGAGCTAGAAGTGTCACTACCAGAATCTTTACTGGTAGACTCCTGTGATGAAGATGTCATTTCAGGTATGGCTGGTCTGGCTCTTTCCTTGGCCTGGCGTCTCCACTTTGGGATAGCTCCTGTCTGGGCAAGAACTGCCTCAGCGGTAGCTGCTGGAGCCTTTTCTGGCCTACTGGCTTCAACTAGATTGTCCAGGTACTGCTCCCCTAGTCTACTGGCTGCAGGCTCTGGTGGACTAACAGAGTTAGTTGCCAGAACAGGCGAGGAAGCAAGCAGTCCACTTGGGACAGGAGACTCCCAGAAGCATGGTACAGGGGGGATTAACGGTGTGAACCCTGGAGGGGGCTGTAGACCTCCAATCAGTGGCTCTGCTCCAGTCACTGGAATTGCCAGACCATTGTAATTTGGCCAAGCAGGGGACGTAGATGGAGCACTGGTGGTCACTGTGGTTGTGACCCCAGTGGCAACGTGGCACGTTGGTGACGGCTCAACGGTCTTCAGGGCCGCCACTTGAAGTGTCAGGGACTTAACCTGAGTTGTCAGGTCACTGACAAGACTCTCTACATCCCGGCTCAGGCTCTTCTTAGCCTTTCGGCGTTTACTGGATGAGGCCATCTCTAAAGGTTGGTGTTTCCCTGGTCTGGGCACCAAAATTTATGTAGTGGTTTGCGGACTGTGGCCAAAGGTAGCACCCAAACTGCCTAGTATCCGAATGCCGACCACAACCCGACGTTCACTACACAACAAACATACAACGGTGGAATACCCAAAAACCTAAGTAACAGTTCAAAGCACTTGATTTATAATGGGCAAGGGGACCCAGCTAGATCCTGACTTAAACCTTTGCTTCTCCAGCTTGCTGATCATAAGTATAAGAACATTAGGTGAAAGGGATTATTATAAGTTATTTGAAAGATTAAAAAAACAGTGGCCGAGTAGGGGAACTCAGTGGTTTAAGGAACTGGAATGAGATGCGGTATTATAAAAAACAAGAAAAAAATATTTATTTAACCAAAACTGTTAGGATTACAATTACATTGACCCATCAATCCAAATAGAAAATTAAAGGCAAAATTAGCATCCCTTTACATCAAGCTTCAGCCACAGGATAACAATGATAAACAAACAGGAAATTACACAATCAAGATTTCCACTGGGGGACACTCATAAGTGTTCCTATTCAGTACAAGAGTAAAACAGAAACACTCCTAACCGTGTATCTATTAGGGCAAGGTTTGGGGACCGGTCGAGGAGGAGTGCGTAAATACGCTCTGTCAGGTCCAGGTGAACGGCTGGGGGCAGCCATGGCAACCCTGTTGGCATACGAGCCGTGCCATGACTGTCCCACACGACTGATGGCCAAATCCTCTGCCTTCTGGCTTCGCTGACGGGATGCCTCGTCGAGAACACTCAACAGGTGTAGAACATCCTGCCAAGTGGCCTGACGTCCAGCAGAGACATTAATGGTGGCCAGAGACTGTTCCAGCCAACTCGCAGCTCTGCTTGGAACAGTTCTGAGGAGCTTCCGCCTAAGCTCCCTCCGGTACAAACTACAGCGAGGATAGGCCGACTTGTACAGGGAGGCCAACCGTACGGCGTAAATTTTTAGCAGTTCGCCCTCGCCACAGGTGGCACTGCTGAACCGGGCCTTCTTGCCCGCATCAGGCCTCTCTCGGGCTTCTCGGCACCAGTCGAGGAGGCGTTCCATCATGTCGGGGTATGAGATCTCGGGACCCCCCATGGCTGAGAACGCCTCATGAATTTCTCCCTTCAGAAATTTCCCGAGATCAACAGTCCACCGACCAGAGCTTCCTGCGGTATACTTACTGGCACAGTAGGCCTCGAAATCCCTCAGGAATCGGGCAAAACTCTGGCCAGTTTCCAGCTGGAAGATTCCTGGCATGGGGTTCCTCCTGGAGTCAAGAACCTTGATAAGATCAGACAGACTGCATTCTGTCTGGAGGGACTGGACATGGTCGGTGGAGACAGTGTCTTCTGAGCTGACACTGAGACAGGAGCTAGAAGTGTCACTACCAGAATCTTTACTGGTAGACTCCTGTGATGAAGATGTCATTTCAGGTATGGCTGGTCTGGCTCTTTCCTTGGCCTGGCGTCTCCACTTTGGGATAGCTCCTGTCTGGGCAAGAACTGCCTCAGCGGTAGCTGCTGGAGCCTTTTCTGGCCTACTGGCTTCAACTAGATTGTCCAGGTACTGCTCCCCTAGTCTACTGGCTGCAGGCTCTGGTGGACTAACAGAGTTAGTTGCCAGAACAGGCGAGGAAGCAAGCAGTCCACTTGGGACAGGAGACTCCCAGAAGCATGGTACAGGGGGGATTAACGGTGTGAACCCTGGAGGGGGCTGTAGACCTCCAATCAGTGGCTCTGCTCCAGTCACTGGAATTGCCAGACCATTGTAATTTGGCCAAGCAGGGGACGTAGATGGAGCACTGGTGGTCACTGTGGTTGTGACCCCAGTGGCAACGTGGCACGTTGGTGACGGCTCAACGGTCTTCAGGGCCGCCACTTGAAGTGTCAGGGACTTAACCTGAGTTGTCAGGTCACTGACAAGACTCTCTACATCCCGGCTCAGGCTCTTCTTAGCCTTTCGGCGTTTACTGGATGAGGCCATCTCTAAAGGTTGGTGTTTCCCTGGTCTGGGCATCAAAATTTATGTAGTGGTTTGCGGACTGTGGCCAAAGGTAGCACCCAAACTGCCTAATATCCGAATGCCGACCACAACCCGACGTTCACTACACAACAAACATACAACGGTGGAATACCCAAAAACCTAAGTAACAGTTCAAAGCACTGGGCACCACCCCTTGATTTATAATGGGCAAGGGGACCCAGCTAGATCCTGACTTAAACCTTTGCTTCTCCAGCTTGCTGATCATAAGTATAAGAACATTAGGTGAAAGGGATTATTATAAGTTATTTGAAAGATTAAAAAAAACAGTGGCCGAGTAGGGGAACTCAGTGGTTTAAGGAACTGGAATGAGATGCGGTATTATAAAAAACAAGAAAAAAATATTTATTTAACCAAAACTGTTAGGATTACAATTACATTGACCCATCAATCCAAATAGAAAATTAAAGGCAAAATTAGCATCCCTTTACATCAAGCTTCAGCCACAGGATAACAATGATAAACAAACAGGAAATTACACAATCAAGATTTCCACTGGGGGACACTCATAAGTGTTCCTATTCAGTACAAGAGTAAAACAGAAACACTCCTAACCGTGTATCTATTAGGGCAAGTACCAGTATGCCATTTCCATAGTTCCAGTTTACTATTAATGTTTATGACACTTAAAACTTTGTGGTCTTCCGCAAAAAGACGGTTTTAGGCCCCTTTACTTTCACTTGGTCCTGGGGCAAATATTTAAAAAAACTGTCCATCACTAAGTTCCAGTATGGAATCACCTTTTGTGATCTGGTGATGTGGAGTAACATTATCTTGATCCTTGTTGATGAAATCTTGGATTCGCAAGGTTTTCAACTGTCGAAGCTCTTTTTCAACTGAACTGAATATACTGGAGAAGGGCCGTGCCTGATGTCAAAACTTGTCTAATGACAACATCTTCTAGCTGAGCATTGAAAATTGAGTTCCTATCTTCACCTTCTCCCGTTTCACCCATTTTGAGCAATGCATCATTTATTTCTATCAAACGAGATAATCCCATTTTGCGATACTGTACATTCAATTCCAGGGATTGATTCACTCACTTTTCTATACACTGTTCATTCAGTAGGGTAAAGGAAGTTTATACTAAGCTGATTAACCCTATTCAGTTGTGGGAATCATTCAGTACCCTTCAAATCATATTTCTTGTGCCACGTCTTAACTCAATTTCTAGTTGCCTCTCTAAAGAAAAAAAACCCTACAGAGAGTAGGGCGTGCTGCAAAAAACAAATGTGATTAGACAACTGGTAGGACCAAAAGATATTACAATACCCCTTAAAGCTATAAATAATGCTTCTATTCATGACTTTCTGTTATAAAAATAAATGAATTTGTTGCTGGCAAAATATGTAAACCTATTTAAGAAAAATTGAATCTTTACAGTGAATATAAGGGAAATCATTATAGTACAGTGCTGGGGCAGAATATCAGACATTATGACAAAAGGGAATTGATAATGAGAGTTACTTTAAAACATTTATAACCCAAGCTCGTTATATGTGGAAATGGTTTGTATTTTCCCCAACTATTATTAATTTCTTTCACATTCCCCCCCTCTAGATTTTTTGGTCCACTCAACATTGTCTTACGACTAGCAACAACGCCCTACACCAACTTCATATATTGAAGTGAAAATAAAAATTACCTTGCAGAAAATAAACTCAGGAAAAAGGTAGGATGATCAACTAAAGATTTAATTCATCATCCCTTCCTTAAGTTACATATCAATTTACATAAATTTACATTAGGTACAATACATTTTTTTCCACAGACTCATGACTTAACAAAAAGCAATAGGAACAGACAACCTTTTAAACACAATGGAGATCCAGTACTTACAAATAAAAAGTTAGATTATTGTCTATTCCTCCCAACAATGCTTCAATAATACACAACATAACAATTTCCATTATACTATACAGAAAACATCAGTTTTTCAATATTAAACTTACCCGATAATCATGTAGCTGTCAACTCCGTTGCCCGACAGAATTCTATGGAGGGATACGCCAGCTATCACAATACTAGAAGGGGGTGTACTTACCAGCGCCACCTGTGGCCAGGTACTCAATCATTTGTTGTTGACACCTCCTCAATTATTCCTCTGTCGTGCTTCCGGCTAGACGTTCTGGGATACGCTCATGGTCTTCGAGTTTATTCATGGATATTTGGTGAAGTATTCTCTTAGATTAACGGCTGTCGCATACTGGAATCCTTTTTATATTAGCTAGATAGCTTTTATATAAATACTGATTAACGGTTAATGAATTTTTGCTTGTTTTTGGATCACCCTTTGACTAACTCTTTGAAACAAGATGTCTGACGTTTCGCAAGCTCCCTCCCATAGACGATGTAGGTCTTGCAATAGGCGTATTCCGAAGGCCTCGGTAGATCCTCACACCACTTGTTCTGACTGTAGGGACAGGCCCTGTCTATTAGAAAATCGGTGTGAGGAGTGCGCCGGACTTTCGGAATTGGATTTTGTCCGTCTTTTAAAATATTCATCTAAGTTAGAGAGAGGTAGAGTTAGGAGAAGTTCTTCTCACTCTTCTATGTTTTCCTCACCTCATGATCCCCTACCTTTTCCTACCCCTGTAGTGGCTACCCCCGAACCTACTGTGTGCCCTCCGCCTGATATGTCAACTGTTTTGCGTGCTATTCAGGCTTTAGGAGATAAAGTAGAATCAGTGGTAAGTGACCATAAGTCTCTGATGGCCGAGGTTAAAGAACTGAAGGTCAAGAGTGCAGTGGGTGGAAATAGTGCCAGTGCTGTGACGAGTGCTAGTGTCTGTGCAGTGCCAAGTGCTAGTGGTGCCAGTGTGGTGCGTGAGGATTTTTCTGTGCGAGCCAGTCGTCCTCCCAGTCCGGGACCTCTTGCAAGCTCCCATGCCCAGGGGAGAAGCAATGTCGAAGGGCTTAAGGGTTCGACAGGCCTTGTTAGGCGCACAGAATTATCCTCGGTGGTTGCGGGCGTGTCTTCCTTAGACCGTCACTCCCACCTGCAGACGATTGAGCCCGTCTTCTCGTCCGCTGATCTTCATGCAGGGAAGAAACGTTGGTCTCAGGTCTCGAGACCGCTTAAACGTAGAGTTCAGTCAGCGAGTGCTCAGCCAGGTTGTAGTCATTGGCTCAGCTCCGACTCGCCTCAGTCATCGGTCGACTGTACTCCGCCCAAGAGGAGTAAGGTTCTGCCTATACAGACCCCGACTGTGACTTTACCTCAGTCTGTTATCGTTTCTGCCGACCCCAAGTGGACCCTGCTTCAGTCCATGCAAGCTCAGCTTTCGGACTTGATGCGTGAGTGTCGGGCTGAGAGTGTTGCACCTCCTCCTCCGCCTACACTCCCTCCTCCTGTTCTCGCTCCGCCTGTGCTCGCCCAGCCTGCACCTGCTCCGCCTGGTCGCAGCACCATCTGCCAGGCGTACGATGTTGAGCCACTTTCGGAGTTTGCTGTTCCCAGTGTTGTTCAGCCTCAGCCTTCTTTAAGGCAACCCTTGCTTTGGGATCAGGAGAGTTATTCCACTCTTCCTCCTCCTCCCCTTGCTGCTCCACCAGTGGTGCAACTCTCGGTTGGGGTACAACAACCTCTCCCCTCCGTGAGTCTGTCTGCTCAACCATCGCTGCAGCGAGCTCAACCCTCATCTAGGCAAGCTCCTCTACACCATGGACTTGCGCCTCAGGAGCCTCAGCTTGCGAGAACTTTACCTTGTTCTGCGCAGCCTCAACCTCTTCATGCTCCACTCATCTCACAGGAACAGGAACGGACTACTCCGCCTCCGTCCTCCGCTCAGCTTGTGCAATCCTTGGGTTCAACTCTTGCTAGGAGTCAACCTCCTTCACCCATGCGCCTGCCTTCTGCTTCGTCTGTTGTTCAGCCTATGCAGTCTGAGCCTCAGGTTTTCCCTCAAGATGAGGAAACCTCTGTTATTGTTCCTACCCGTTCTGACTCTGCGGTTCAGCATTCTGGTCCTATCGCTTCGCTACCCTCTGCTGATGAAGTGTCGGATGATGAGGAGGCACACCTTGATCCCTCATCAGACGTGGAGGAGTCTAAGCTTTCTCCATTGTCTATTGATTTTCGAAAGGTCTTGGCTCTACTCAGGGAGCTTTACCCAGACCACTTCGTCTCTGCTGTTCCCCGCTCTCCTCCATCTGAGTTTTCGCTAGGCGTACAACAAGCTAAGTCGAACTATACTAAGCTTGTCCTAGCTAGATCCTCCAAGAGGGCTTTAAGGATCTTAGGGGAGTGGCTTCAGTCTAAACAACACCTGGGCAAGACTTCCTTCATGTTCCCTCCAACGAAGCTCGCTTCGAAAGGTTGCGTTTGGTATGCCACAGGGGAAGCACCAGGCTTGGGAGTACCTGCCTCTGCCCAGGCTGACTTCTCAAGTCTGGTGGACTCGCCTAGGAGGACTGCGATGAGACGCTCGAAGGTTTGTTGGACCTTCTCAGACCTGGATCATCTTCTGAAAGGGTTGTTCAGAGCTTTCGAAATGTTCAACTTTCTCGACTGGTGCCTGGGAGCCCTCAGCAAGAAAACCTCTCCTGCGGACAAAGACTCTGCCATGCTAATTATGTCCTGCATGGATAAGGCCATCAGGGATGGATCGGGTGAGCTAGCGTCGTTATTTGTATCAGGGGTGTTGAAGAAAAGGGAACAACTGTGTACCTTCCTCTCCGCCAGCATTACACCGTGCCAACGGTCACAACTCCTTTTTGCTCCACTCTCAAAGTTCCTCTTTCCCGAGGAGCTAGTTAAGGACTTGTCGGCTGCCCTGATACAGAAGGACACGCACGATCTTGTAGCCTCATCGGCTCGTAAGTCTAAGGTTACCACCTCTGTTCCCAAGACTTATCGCTCCCCAGTGGCTGATACCCCGGCCACTAGGTTCATACCGCCCTTTCGTGGTAGAGCCCCCAGCCGAGGAAGCTCCCGTCCAGACTCTCACAGGGGCAAGTCTAGGAAAGGACCCAGGACATCTAAGGGAAAGCACTGACTCTCAGATTCTCCAGACAACAGTAGGAGCCAGACTCAAGATCTTCTGGCGAGCCTGGGAGAAGAGAGGTGCAGACGCACAGTCTGTCAGTTGGCTGAGGTACGGTTACAGGATTCCATTCTGCCTCAAACCGCCTCTGACCACATCGCCCATCAACCTCTCTCCCAACTACAAAGAAGAGGACAAGAGGCTAGCATTGCAACAGGAGGTGTCGCTACTTGTGCAGAAGAAGGCAGTGGTTATAGTCCGGGACCATCAATCCCCGGGCTTCTACAACCGTCTCTTTCTTGTAGCCAAAAAGACAGGAGGTTGGAGACCGGTGCTGGATGTCAGCTCTCTCAACGAGTATGTCACCAAGCAGACGTTCACAATGGAGACGACCAAGTCGGTCTTAGCAGCGGTCAGACAGGAGGACTGGATGGTCTCGTTGGACTTGAAAGATGCATACTTTCACGTTCCCATTCATCCAGACTCCCAACCTTTCCTGAGATTCGTTTTCGGAAAGGTTGTCTATCAGTTCCAAGCCCTGTGTTTTGGCCTAAGCACAGCTCCTATGGTCTTTACTCATCTGATGAGGAATGTAGCGAAATTCCTGCACTTATCGAACATCAGAGCCTCCCTCTACCTAGACGACTGGCTGTTGAGAGCCTCCACGAGTCGTCGTTGTCTGGAGAACCTCTCTTGGACTTTAGATCTAATCAGAGACCTAGGTCTATTAGTCAATATAGAGAAATCTCAACTCGTTCCCTCCCAATCCATTGTGTACCTGGGAATGGAGATTCAGAGTCGGGATTTTCGGGCTTTTCCATCGGCCCCCAGGATAAACCAAGCCCTAGAGTGCATCATGAGCATGCTGAAGAGGAGCAATTGCTCAGTGAGACAGTGGATGAGTCTCACAGGGACCCTCTCATCACTGGCCCTGTTTGTCGAGCTAGGGAGACTCCACCTCCGCCCTCTTCAATTCCATCTTGCAGCTCATTGGGACAAGGGCTCGACTCTAGAAGCAGTCTCTATCCCTATCAACCAAGAGATGAAGACCACTCTCCGGTGGTGGAAGCACAATCTCCTTCTCAAGGAGGGTCTATCATTGGCCATCCAGACCCCCCATCTTCATCTCTTCTCGGATGCATCGGACTCGGGCTGGGGTGCGACCTTGGACGGACGGGAATGCTCAGGAGTATGGAACAAGGAACAAGGATTACTCCACATCAACTGCAAGGAACTGTTAGCAGTTCATCTTGCCCTGTTGAACTTCAAGTCCCTCCTGCTAGGCAAAGTGGTGGAGGTGAATTCAGACAACACCACAGCCTTGGCTTACATCTCCAAGCAAGGAGGGACCCATTCGAGGAGCCTTTACGAGATCGCAAGGGACCTCCTCATTTGGTCAAGAGGTCTAAACCTCACACTGGTCACGAGGTTCATCCAGGGCGATATGAATGTTTCAGCGGATCGCCTCAGCAGAAGGAATCAGGTCATTCCCACGGAATGGACCCTCCACAAGAGTGTGTGCAACAGACTTTGGACCTTGTGGGGTCAACCTACCATAGATCTGTTTGCCACCTCCATCACCAAGAGACTTCCGCTTTATTGTTCCCCTGTTCCAGACCCTGCAGCGGTTCATGTGGATGCTTTTCTTCTGAACTGGTCCCATCTCGACCTGTACGCATTCCCTCCGTTCAAGATTATAAACAAAGTTCTGCAGAAATTCGTCTCGCACGAAGGGACACGGCTGACGCTGGTTGCTCCCCTTTGGCCTGCAAGAGAATGGTACACAGAGGTACTTCAATGGCTAGTCGACTTCCCCAGGACTCTACCTCTAAGAGTGGACCTTCTACGTCAACCACACGTAGACAGGTTGCACCCAAACCTCCACGCTCTTCGACTGACTGCCTTCAGACTGTCGAAAGATTCGCTAGAGCTAGAGGCTTTTCGAAGGAGGCAGCCAGTGCGATTGCCAGAGCTAGAAGAATTTCCACTCGTAGAGTCTACCAGTCTAAGTGGGAGGTCTTCCGAAGCTGGTGTAGAGCCAATTCAATATCCTCTACCAATACCTCTGTGATCCAAATAGCTGACTTCCTTCTTCATCTTAGGAATGAGAGATCCCTTTCAACACCTACGATTAAAGGGTATAGGAGCATGTTGGCCTCAGTCCTCCGCCACAGGGGTTTGGACCTGTCTTCCAACAAGGACCTTCAAGACATTCTCAAGTCTTTTGAGACGTCTAAAGAACGTCGTCTTTCCACTCCAGGCTGGAATCTAGACGTAGTCTTAAGGTTCCTTATGACATCTAGGTTCGAACCTCTCCAATCAGCTTCCTTCAAGGATCTTACCCTCAAGACTGCTTTTCTCGTTTGCCTTGCAACAGCTAAGAGAGTCAGTGAGGTTCATGCCTTCAGCAAGAACATTGGTTTCACAACCGAATCAGCTACATGTTCTTTTCAGCTTGGATTCCTAGCAAAGAACGAGCTTCCTTCACGTCCTTGGCCTAGATCGTTCGAAATACCTAGCCTCTCCAACATGGTAGGTAACGAACTAGAGAGAGTTCTTTGCCCTGTCAGAGCTCTCAAATATTATCTGAAGAGGTCTAAACCTATTCGAGGACAGTCAGAAGCCTTATGGTGTGCCATCAAGAAACCCTCGAGACCCATGTCCAAGAATGGGCTTTCGTACTATATAAGGCTTCTGATCAGAGAAGCACATTCTCACTTAAAGGAGGAAGACCTTGCATTGCTGAAGGTAAGGACCCACGAAGTAAGAGCTGTAGCTACTTCGTTGGCCTTTAATAAAAACCGTTCTCTGCAGAGCATTATGGATGCAACCTATTGGAGGAGCAAGTCAGTGTTTGCATCATTTTATCTGAAAGATGTCCAGTCTCTTTACGAGAACTGCTACACCCTGGGACCATTCGTAGCAGCGAGTGCAGTAGTAGGTGAGGGCTCAGCCACTACATTCCCTTAATCCCATAACCTTTTTAACCTTTCTCTTGAATACTTTTATTGTTGTTTTTATGGTTGTTACGGTAGGCTAAGAAGCCTTCCGCATCCTTGGATTTGGCGGGTGGTCTATTCATTCTTGAGAAGCGCCTGGGTTAAAGGTTTGGTAGAGGTCCTTTAGTAGGGTTGCAACCCCTTGTACTTTGGCACCTTTGGGTTGATTCAGCCTCCAAGAGGAACGCTGCGCTCAGTAAGGAAGACGAACTTTAAATAAAAGGCAGAGTAACGGTTCTATTCGACTTCCTTACCAGGTACTTATTATTTCATTGTTATTTGAGATAACTGTTATATGAAATATGGGATACTTAGCTATCCTTTAATCATGTACACTGGTTTTCACCCACCTCCCTGGGTGTGAATCAGCTACATGATTATCGGGTAAGTTTAATATTGAAAAATGTTATTTTTATTAATAAAATAAATTTTTGAATATACTTACCCGATAATCATGATTTAATCGACCCTCCCTTTCCTCCCCAGAGAGAACCAGTGGACCGAGGAATAATTGAGGAGGTGTCAACAACAAATGATTGAGTACCTGGCCACAGGTGGCGCTGGTAAGTACACCCCCTTCTAGTATTGTGATAGCTGGCGTATCCCTCCATAGAATTCTGTCGGGCAACGGAGTTGACAGCTACATGATTATCGGGTAAGTATATTCAAAAATTTATTTTATTAATAAAAATAACATATTACAGGTATACACTCAGGATCAGTCAAAAAATTACATCCATTGTAGTCCAAAATCAATTTAAAAACATACAAAACTCATTGATTTTGGACTACAGGTATTACATGATAAAAGCAATTTATTGAATCTATTATAACTGTCACAGTCAAGGTCAATTTACAGGACTACAATAATGCAACAATTACAGAAACCGTGACTAAATAAAGATTTCCTCACACCACGTGATATCACATCTTCCAGTGGATACCAAGGAATTTTTATTAGAAACCTTTAATGGTCTATGGGCTTCCCATACATCTCCTGATTCCTGGCATACTTCAATTGTAATTCCAGGCCACAAGTCTGGTAAAGACCCAGAACTGCCATCTAGTTATAGGCCCATATCCTTGACCAGTTGCATATGCAAACTATTTGAGAGAATAATCAACAACAGACTTGTGTGGTATCTAGAATAAAAAAATCTTTTATCTAACAGACAGTTTGGTTTTAGGAAGAACCGAAGTACTCTAGACCCTTTGCTGATGTTATCAAGGGAAATTTCAAATGCTTTTTCTAACCAAAACCAGGTGGTTGGTGTCTTTTTTGACCTCGAAAAGGCATATGACACCACCTGGAAGGGTGGTATTTTAAAGCAATTGGCCTCGTGGGGTATAGGAGGACATATGTTCTCTTTTATTGAAGAATTTTTATCAAACCGCTCAATTAAAGTGAGAGTAGGGTCAGAACTATCTTCATCCTACATGCAAGAAGAAGGTGTCCCCCAAGGCAGCGTATTGAGTGTGACCTTGTTTGCTGTTGCTATTAATAGTCTCATTAGTCACATACCTCCTGGCATACAAGGAACACTATTTGTCGATGACTTTGCAATTTATTGTAGTGGATCATCTGCACTACAAGCATGCCAAAATCTTCAAATTGCAATAAATGCTGCTTCCGCATGGGCAAATTCTCGTGGATTCATGTTTTCTCCTCAGAAGACCAAAGCCATTCGCTTTACTCGTACTCGTAAAAGGGAAGAGATCCCCACCCTTTTCTTAAATGATTGTATTTTGCCATATGAGGATAGTGTCAAGTTTCTTGGAGTCATTTTCGACAAGAAAATGACTTTTGGTCCCCATATAAATGACCTATCTATCAGGGTTAAGAAGTCACTGAACATTCTGAAAGTGACATCGCATTTTGATTGGGGTGCTGATAGAACAACTTTGCTTAGAATTTATACATCTTTGTGTCTGAGCAAGTTAGACTATGCATGCCAAATATATGGGTCAGCTACAAAGACTTTACTTGGAAAACTTGATATTGTTCACAATGCTGGGGTTCGCATCTGCACAGGTGCTTACAGAACATCTCCCATTGACAGTCTCTATGTTGATTCTGGCATACCTCCCCTTTCCATTCGCAGAGAGGAGTTGAGTTTGAGGTTTTTAGCTAGGTCCCTTGCTGTGAGAAACAATCCTAACTGTAAATATGTTAGGGCGCCTTTAGATCGGGCTCCTAACAGATCTAGAGTGCCTAAGCCTTTGGAAGTACAGCTGAAAAATTATGCTAGAGAAGTAGGCTTGTTAACAGCACAGATAGCAGAGGTAGGATATCCCAAGTCTCCTCCTTGGTGTAATCCACCTGTTAAAGTATGTTTTACGGCAGGAGGGAAAAATACCTTACCTAGTAGGGTAATGAAAAGTGAGTTTTTAAATCATGCTGCTCAACATCATGGGAAACATGTTTTTACAGATGGCTCCAAATCGGCTGCAGGAGTTGGAAGTGCAGCTGTGGTGGGGGATATTGTTATTAGAAGGAAACTCCCACCCTCTTGTTCAATTTTTACTGCTGAGCTGTACGCAATAATTCTCGCAGTCCAACATATTTTTAAAAATGGCAACCAAAATAGTTTTTATACAATTTTTACGGATTCCAATAGTGTTTTACTCTCATTAAAACAAATTATTCCAGGCCATCATCTAGTACAAGAGGTGCAGGACTGGTTAGTACTTCTGCAGTCTAGGAAGAGTATCAGTGTTCACTTCTGTTGGGTCCCTGCCCATGTTGGGGTGGATGGGAATGAACAAGTAGATAAGGCAGCAAAGGAAGCTTTAGGGCTAAGTAATCCATCCCCCTTGAGTATTCCTTACAAAGATCTTAAAAGTGAGATTCATCTTTACTGTAAAAATAAGTGGCAAGCTCGATGGTCTGAACTGACCACCAATACAAAATTGAAACAAATCCACCCATTGGTGGATAAATGGTCATCTTGTAATTCTACAAGTAGAAGGGATACCATTATTTTAACTAGGCTGCGTATTGGCTGTACACATGCGACGCACAATTATTTAATGAGGAGTGGGGAAGGGAGACAGGCACTCTTTGTAATACCTGTCAAGTGACAATGGATGTTAAACATATTTTAGTCGATTGTCCTGTTTTTAATCTTCAGAGGAGGACACATTTACTCCAGGACAAACCTTTAAGAGATATACTGGGGGAAAACTGTAATACCCTGAACTTGAGAAAATTTATACAAAGTATTGGGTTATATTACGAGCTATAATTGATTTTATTAATTTATTTATTTATTTTACCCTTTTAATCCCTATTTATTTCACATCTAGATTTTATTGTATGAAAGTGTTACGATTTGTATTAAAGGTTAAAATGATACTAAATGGTGTGAGTGTACAGATATGATTGAATGATTTTCGTTATATAGCGCTGAATGGCCTTTGATGCCCCAGTGCTTGGCTTAATGCCTAAATCCTATATTCAATTCAACTCACACCACGTGTCCCTTTCTCAGCCTTTCAGATACCCAATGTGGGAATTAAAATATAACTAATAAGAACAAAAAAGGGTAATTACCATCAAAACTTTCTTTAAAAAACTGTTCAAAGATTAATTCAGTGGGAGAATTATAGTTCTTCTTCCGAGTCTCAAAATTCTGTCTCGGGACATGCGCCGGGATTCAGCAATCTGCTGGCGAGCCATATTAATCTCTCGCAGCACAGGAGACAGGCTAAGACGGCTACTCTCCAGATACAGGCTGGGTGTCTTCAATCGATCGATAACCTTGCACAAGAGTTGGTATCGGCGGGTGATTGACACACTTTGAGGTAAACCAGAGACAGAATTTGTAGACTCAGAAGAGGACAATAAAAATCCCGAAAAATCAGGCGATGACTTGGGGCAACGTTGTGTTTCGGGCGACCCAAACAGTGCTGTATCGTTCAGGTTAGATATACCTGACTGTGCCACTTCAGCCTCGAGCTCTGACCGGTGTTTTAATCCACCATCAGAATGTAAGAAAGGGTTTAAATTCTGAGGTGACTCAGGAATGGAGGATGGTTCCCTCTCTATAATATTCATCTGGTCAGTGAGACGAGGTCTCCACTCCAGGACTCGAGACTGAACTAAAGGTAGGTCAAGAACAGGACCTTTTGACCTAGTCCATGGGGGACTAAATCCACTAAAGGTGGGATCTTCAGGCGACAGTCGGTCGTCACAATCGGGTGGCAAAAAGCCAAGAAAGTCATTATCAGGATAAATAGACACTGCTGATTCAGAAACAGGGCTTTCTAAAGTAGCAGGTCTTGACCAATCTGGACTGGAACTCTTGGAAACACCAGAAGGTAGTTCCAATAATAGAATACTGGAAACTTCCCAGAATTCCCAACTCCCCGGAGGATGAACGATACCTTCCTCTTGGAAAGAAGAAGCTAAGAACTGGGGCATTGGCAATTCAGGAACAGGACAGTGAACCACTGACTCTGGAGACAAAATAGGGGTTTTACACATTTCAGTGGGGCTGTTCTCCCATAGTTGGAGGACCAAATGATCTCGAAACGATTCAGGCTTTAACACAGGAGTCTCATCACAAGTTTCCGGAGGATATAACCAAGAAAGTCATTATCAGGATAAATAGACACTGCTGATTCAGAAACAGGGCTTTCTAAAGTAGCAGGTCTTGACCAATCTGGACTGGAACTCTTGGAAACACCAGAAGGTAGTTCCAATAATAGAATACTGGAAACTTCCCAGAATTCCCAACTCCCCGGAGGATGAACGATACCTTCCTCTTGGAAAGAAGAAGCTAAGAACTGGGGCATTGGCAATTCAGGAACAGGACAGTGAACCACTGACTCTGGAGACAAAATAGGGGTTTTACACATTTCAGTGGGGCTGTTCTCCCATAGTTGGAGGACCAAATGATCTCGAAACGATTCAGGCTTTAACACAGGAGTCTCATCACAAGTTTCCGGAGGATATAACCAAGCATCCAGTGCTTTCTTTCTCTCGTAAGTCCTAGCCGGCTTAAGAATGGGCTTAGGCTGAGTAGTAGCTCTAGTAGGATGGTGACTTTTCCTCTGTCGTCGGGACTTGATACAATCTCGAGACAGAAGGTAGGACGCCACTACTGCAGCCACCCCATAGGAGTCGCCATCACTACTAGAACTAGAACTCTCAGAGACTTCAGAAGAAACAGGACTGTCATCCATGAGTTCTGGACTATTCAGAGTCTCTGTAACAGGATCAGGACCCTTCGGATACCAGAGGTTCAAACCAGGCCTTTAACTGGATATGGTGAGCTTTTACCAGTTCACCATCAGGCAGTCTCTGCAGCTCATAGGTGACCTTATTCTCGTGTACCTTAGTAACACGGAATACCCCCTCAAACCTAGGGATGAGCTTGTTCGTCAGAAGGTGTCCCAACAGGTGCACCTTCTTAAGCACCAGAGAACCCTCTTTAAACGGTTTGTACCGAGGATGTTCTTCAGCCCATGGGTCTCTCGTTTCTGCTGATAGCAACGGGATACTATCAACATCGTGAGCACCCTTCAGTATGTTCTCAGCTGGAGTACAGCCAATCTCAGTGTGGTGGGAATGGTTGTAGCTGAGAACTGCTCGGGATAAGAACTGGTCCCATTTCCGAGATTCCCCAGAAATCACCCTCAGTAACTCACCAATGGTACGATTCACTCGCTCCACTGCAATGTTACTAGAGGGTTTATACGGAGTTGTTTTCACATGTACAACATTATACTGCTCCAACAACTCAGTAAATTCCTGGGAAATAAACTCAGGGCCGTTATCAGTCAATATCCGGACTGGAACACGAGGAATAACAGGAAAAACTCGGTCTTCAAGCTCCTGGCATATCGTACTGCTCTTCTTATTCCTTATGTGTACTGCCGTCACCCACTTGGAATAATGGTCGACTACCATCAGACACCCAATTAAACCAGTACTGGTTGTTGGGAGACTCACAAGATCCATAGCAACCAATTCAAAGGGAGAAGAGGTCACTATTTTCAAGGTCGGAGGGGCAACCACTTCCCTTGAGACCTTAGAAGTCTGACATTCCCAACACGTCCGGCACATATCTCTGATTACATTAATCAAAGATCTGTGCCAGACGAGTCGACGGAGCATTGCAATCATTTTTCCGATCCCCCAGTGAGCATTCTGGAGGTGTGTCTCGGCAACTAGGTCAATCAGGACATTGAAGGTGACTACTGGGACTACTGAGCCATCTGGGTTCCGCTTCACTAGCAAACCCTGGTGAACTTCCAGGTTTGACCAACATCTCCTATAGGGTAGACAGGAGCGTGGAACTCGAGATGCAGGAACCCCAGAGTAGATCATCTTAATGACAGATTGAATCTGTCGATGATCTCCTTGGATCTTGGACACCTGGCTAAAGGACAGAAGAGCATTTCCGGAGAACACTCCTTGATCAGATTCAGGATCAGTTACCTTCATAACAGTGGTCTCGGTATGCAGGGAGGAGACTGAGAGTACCTTGGGAGACAACTGAAGAACAGTAGTGTGGTCATACACCAACTGTTCACAGGGTGAATCCAGTGTCAGGTAGGCTGCGTCCAGTATATTCCTACCAAGAACAAAACAAAAGTTAATGTCTTTGGCAGCTACCACCGCATAGTTAAACAGCGGTAGCCTCCACCCAGAAGGACACTTCACCTCTAACTGGACGTAGCCTAGAATGCTGGTGCAGGAACCAGTCAACCCCTCTAGCTGTTCTCCTGACAGTACCTGGTACTCTATGCCAAGTTGGCTCAGTACAGACTCACTTACTAGACAAACCTGTGCTCCTGTATCAACAAGAGCACAAAATAAGGTTTCCTGCATCATTACTATCCCTACTGCCGAGTGTTGAGACACATGGGTACAACTGGACCCACGAGGTGCCTTTTCTGTCACGTACTGGATTACAGGACAATCCTCCGGCGCTTCCTGATCATCAGTGATCAAGCCCTCAGCGTCAGGAACACGGGACATTACCTCCGCCTTATGGCCCAGAATCACGTCAGTTGGAGGGACGTAATTGCGGAGCTCGATCAGAGGATTAAAATGCACTCCAGACAGACACTGAAGATGCACACACTGAGGCTCAGTCACGGATGGATCATGATAGACTACGGGACAAGTGGGACCCCAATGGACCCAGATTTCCAGGTTCAATAACTTTGATGCTGCCAATAGCAACTCCAGAGCTGGGACTGTACCTGAAAATCTCATTGCCTTGATCCTGTTCCTGCTGGTCTTGTCCAGTTTGAAGCCTAGTTGACCGGCGTCTTTCAGAAACTGCTGAACTAAGGCATCCCGGAGCTTGGCTCCCTTCACCGGAGAGTCGGGTGCGACACCTGACCCTTCTGTCCAGCAGTTCACGACTAGCTCGAAGGATTCGATAAGAGAATCTGGACCACCACGAACCTCCTTATACAAGGCCAGTCCAGTAGGCAACTTCGGAGTGCTGGGTTCAGTAGCTAACAGACAGTCAGTTAATGCAGGCCAGCGGGATAACCAGTCAGCGGCGGCATTCTGATCTCCTGGACAGTAATTAACAATAAAGTTAAATTCGGACAGGTCCTCCAGTGTCCGTGCTAGACGACTGTCCACCATCTTCATGTCATGAAGGTACATCAGGGGACGGTGATCAGAATGGATCATGAAGAACTGACCATAGAGGAAGGCCCTGAAGGTTTTCACTCCCCATCGCAGAGCAGCCAACTCACGCTCAATGGTAGAGTAATGGGTCTCGCAGTCAAGGAAAGTCATAGAGTCGTACACTATCACCCGACGCTCCCCTGGATGCTCCAAGGACTCCTGGCACAGACAAGCACCAGCACCTTCACCCGAAGCATCAACAAACTACTCCAAGGGTTTAGCATCAGCGGAGTAGTCAGGGTATGACAACATAATGTCCTCTTTGATCAGTTCCTTCAAGCGCACAAAGGCACTGTCCATTTCTGCAGTCCAATTCAGTTTCCTAGTTCCTTGAGATTTTCGTCCTCCAGTCTTCGCAGATAATGGTTTGGCTATCTGTGAGCACATGGGGATAAACTTCCGTTGGAAGTTGACCAGTCCCAGGAATCCCCGTAGCTCACGCACAGTGGTCGGTTTAGGGAAGTCTTCCACTTTCTGGATGTATTCTGGTAGCTTACGCATACCAGAACGTCCAACCAGATGACCAAGATACTGGACCTCGGCTTGAACCCAAGAACACTTCCCGAGTTTTATCTTGAGTCCGTGCTTCTGGAGAGTAGCCAAAACTCGTTCTACCAGTTTCAGGTGTTCCTCGAAAGAAGACCCAAGTATCAAGATGTCGTCAATGTAGACAACCACCTTGGCTTTCGGGAACTCTTGGAGAATACTCTGCATTTCTCTCTGGAACACTGCAGGTGCATTTTTCAGTCCAAACGATAAGCGTCTGAACTGCCAATGTCCAAAGGCGGTAGAGAAAGCCGTGTATTCCTTACTGTCCTCTGCCAACGGTAACTGGTAGTATCCACGAACCAGGTCAAGGGTTGTAAAGTATTTGACTCCTTGAAGTCCAAATACAGAGTCGGCCATGTTAAGCATCGGGAACTTATCAGAGACAGTCACCTTATTCAGTCTACGGTAGTCCACACACAACCGTATACTATTGTCCTTTTTTCGGACTGGAACAATGGGTGAAGACCAAGGAGAGATGCTGGGTTCAATAATACACAGTTCATGCAACTCCTTACACTGTTCCTCGATGGCATCAGCGACAGGTTTGGCAAACCGTCGAACTCTCTGATAAATGGGTGTCTCGTCATACAGGTGGATGCGTATTGGTGTGCTTGAGCACTCTCCCACATCATCATCACCAGTACTGTTGACTGGAAGATGACGTCGAAGCATTTGACAAAACTGGTCCTTCTGAGAGGAGTCCAGTTCGTCGGAGATAGACAGATTGTCTATCTCTTCCAATACGCTCGGTTCAGGAGTCAGGTCACACTCCTGTGCTATCAGGCAGGATAGAGGAGCATCCACCATTGCTATGGTGAACACCTTCCCCAAGAGATCGCCCTTCTTGATCTTGGCAGTTTCTTCAGATGAACCCTTGACTAAAACTGAGGCTTTCCTGTCTTTCAGTTCGAGGATGCCAGGAATTGCTGTAACTTTCCTTGACAGACCAGGGGTTATGATGTCGCCATCATAATACATTTCCGGCCAACAGTTGGTCGAACAAGCAGGGCACCTAAAAGACGTGTCAAGTCCCTTAGGAAAGTTAACACTAACTGGAACAAGTACTGGCTCAATACTGGCAATCCGCATTGAATCAGCTGCGTGGACCTCAAGTGCGTAAAGCACTTGCTGACAACAGGCTCCACGTATCGGGACATAATTCTCCCAAAGAGGCTCTTGGGGAGTACTACCAACGCTCAGCCGATTTCGGGCTCCGTCAACTATCACCCCATTTGCTCTCAAGAACTGGTAACCAAGGATAGTCCCTGAAGGCACTACATGGAACACACCCGGGGCGAATGTCATTCCATGCAGTATAGGGGTCAACAGTACAGTACCTAGGGTCTTAGGTCCTGTTTGCCCTAAACCCTTCAGACCAATGGTGTTGGGTACCATCTGCAGCTGGTAATCCTGTACTACTCTCAATGACAGGAGGTTGACCTCAGCTCCGGAATCAATGAGAGCATCCAATACTCCCGATGGAAACTCAGACATGGTCACTGGGACAACCATGAGTGGTACAGGAGCCAACTGCGCCAGGTTAACCCTACGTAGGGTTTTCAATACTGCCTCAGTTTCTGCTTTCTCCCTGGAGGAGTCAGTTGGAGAAGCTCTGGACTGTGTCGAGGACAGGTTAGCACAGGCCAATCCTGAAAGAGCCATTGGAGGTGCAATGACTTCTTCAGGTTGAGGGGTAACCTTGGAAATCGAGATTTCCGAGGCTGCCGCCCGAATACTAGGAGCATGCACTCTAGCACTCACACCCTCCTTCGATGTAGCCCCATCTTCTACCTCGAAGGCCTGGTGTTTAAAGCCCTATGATACTCCTCAGTTCTTGACTTCTTGGCTTTGCCTTCTTGCTCTTCTTCTTCCCCACAGTCCGAGATGGAGCACTGGACTCGCTCCCACTTCGGGCCTCTCGGCTACTGGTTGATCCAGAATAGGACGACGGGGTTAGAGTAGCATTCACCGGTACTGCTCTCCACCTTGAAGGAGTCTGGACAGAGGAAGTCTCCCTCCCAGGGCTGCGGGCATTAGCTGTGTTCTGGACAGGTGATCTGTTTATAACCGGCGCCTGTCGTCCACACTGTGCCACATGATGGTTGGAGAGCCACAACGTAGGCAGAGGTTGAGGCGTCTGCGACACTCGTCCACAAAGTGCCCTGGTTTTCGGCACCAGGCACAGTACCTCCTCTGGAATTGGGGAGATCTATCCGGGGTGCGCGATGGTGGCAGGCGCACTTCCACCGGTGCAGGTTTGGGGACCGGTCGAGGAGGAGTGCGTAAATACGCTCTGTCAGGTCCAGGTGAACGGCTGGGGGCAGCCATGGCAACCCTGTTGGCATACGAGCCGTGCCATGACTGTCCCACACGACTGATGGCCAAATCCTCTGCCTTCTGGCTTCGCTGACGGGATGCCTCGTCGAGAACACTCAACAGGTGTAGAACATTCTGCCAAGTGGCCTGACGCCCAGCAGAGACATTAATGGTGGCCAGAGACTGTTCCAGCCAACTCGCAGCTCTGCTTGGAACAGTTCTGAGGAGCTTCCGCCTAAGCTCCCTCCGGTACAAACTACGGCGAGGATAGGCCGACTTGTACAGGGAGGCCAACCGTACGGCGTAAATTTTTAGCAGTTCGCCCTCGCCACAGGTGGCACTGCTGAACCGGGCCTTCCTGCCCGCATCACGCCTCTCTCGGGCTTCTCGGCACCAGTCGAGGAGGCGTTCCATCATGTCGGGGTATGAGATCTCGGGACCCCCCATGGCTGAGAACGCCTCATGAATTTCTCCCTTCAGAAATTTCCCGAGATCAACAGTCCACCGACCAGAGCTTCCTGCGGTATACTTACTGGCACAGTAGGCCTCGAAATCCCTCAGGAATCGGGCAAAACTCTGGCCAGTTTCCAGCTGGAAGATTCCTGGCATGGGGTTCCTCCTGGAGTCAAGAACCTTGATAAGATCAGACAGACTGTGTTCTGTCTGGAGGGACTGGACATGGTCGGTGGAGACAGTGTCTTCTGAGCTGACACTGAGACAGGAGCTAGAAGTGTCACTACCAGAATCTTTACTGGTAGACTCCTGTGATGAAGATGTCATTTCAGGTATGGCTGGTCTGGCTCTTTCCTTGGCCTGGCGTCTCCACTTTGGGATAGCTCCTGTCTGGGCAAGAACTGCCTCAGCGGTAGCTGCTGGAGCCTTTTCTGGCCTACTGGCTTCAACTAGATTGTCCAGGTACTGCTCCCCTAGTCTACTGGCTGCAGGCTCTGGTGGACTAACAGAGTTAGTTGCCAGAACAGGCGAGGAAGCAAGCAGTCCACTTGGGACAGGAGACTCCCAGAAGCATGGTACAGGGGGGATTAACGGTGTGAACCCTGGAGGGGGCTGTAGACCTCCAATCAGTGGCTCTGCTCCAGTCACTGGAATTGCCAGACCATTGTAATTTGGCCAAGCAGGGGACGTAGATGGAGCACTGGTGGTCACTGTGGTTGTGACCCCAGTGGCAACGTGGCACGTTGGTGACGGCTCAACGGTCTTCAGGGCCGCCACTTGAAGTGTCAGGGACTTAACCTGAGTTGTCAGGTCACTGACAATCCTGACAAGACTCTCTACATCTCGGCTCAGGCTCTTCTTAGCCTTTCGGCGTTTACTGGATGAGGCCATCTCTAAAGGTTGGTGTTTCCCTGGTCTGGGCACCAAAATTTATGTAGTGGTTTGCGGACTGTGGCCAAAGGTAGCACCCAAACTGCCTAGTATCCGAATGCCGACCACAACCCGACGTTCACTACACAACAAACATACAACGGTGGAATACCCAAAAACCTAAGTACTGTAACAGTTCAAAGCACTGGGCACCACCCCTTGATTTATAATGGGCAAGGGGACCCAGCTAGATCCTGACTTAAACCTTTGCTTCTCCAGCTTGCTGATCATAAGTATAAGAACATTAGGTGAAAGGGATTATTATAAGTTATTTGAAAGATTAAAAAAACAGTGGCTGAGTAGGGGAACTCAGTGGTTTAAGGAACTGGAATGAGATGCGGTATTATAAAAAACAAGAAAAAAATATTTATTTAACCAAAACTGTTAGGATTACAATTACATTGACCCATCAATCCAAATAGAAAATTAAAGGCAAAATTAGCATCCCTTTACATCAAGCTTCAGCCACAGGATAACAATGATAAACAAACAGGAAATTACACAATCAAGATTTCCACTGGGGGACACTCATAAGTGTTCCTATTCAGTACAAGAGTAAAACAGAAACACTCCTAACCGTGTATCTATTAGGGCAAGTACCAGTATGCCATTTCCATAGTTCCAGTTTACTATTAATGTTTATGACACTTAAAACTTTGTGGTCTTCCGCAAAAAGACGGTTTTAGGCCCCTTTACTTTCACTTGGTCCTGGGGCAAATATTTAAAAAAACTGTCCATCACTAAGTTCCAGTATGGAATCACCTTTTGTGATCTGGTGATGTGGAGTAACAATATCTTGATCCTTGTTGATGAAATCTTGGATTCGCAAGGTTTTCAACTGTCGAAGCTCTTTTTCAACTGAACTGAATATACTGGAGAAGGGCCGTGCCTGATGTCAAAACTTGTCTAATGACAACATCTTCTAGCTGAGCATTGAAAATTGAGTTCCTATCTTCACCTTCTCCCGTTTCACCCATTTTGAGCAATGCATCATTTATTTCTGGGTCGACCTGTGGCGGCCGGTGAAAAGGGGTCCTTCTAATATACCTTTTCTGATAAAACCTTCCAATTATACCAGAGAAAGATAAATGCATGGAATGCAGAGGTTACTACCCTCGCGCGAGCACCTTGTGGGTGTCGTGTATAAAGCAAAGGCGCGTGAAAGCCACTATTCACAGGCTGTCTTCCATTTAGTTAATTCCTTCGTCAAAGGGATGGGCCGATACAGAGGCACCAGCTATGCTACCAGCGCCAATAAAGCTAGAACGCTATTCTTGTTCGCAGATTGGACTTGCTTGCAAAAAGTACCATGGGAATTAATAACGATAAATAAGGATGGTTCAAAAAGGCAATAGGCCAGGGACTTAACCAAGAACCTAAGTGACAGAGTACCAAACGGGCAAGACTAAGATGAACTCCCAGCAAGACAAGGGAAAAAACAATGGCCGCCGACGACGCGGACGGGCCCAGACGGTAGTGATAAAACAGACTATACTGGGAAGATGACAAAAGCCCGGTACTACAAAAAGCTGTCAAAACAAAATATGGTACTTAACATTGGAATGGGTGAAGATGGAGCTTCGGTCATGACGAAATAAATCCACAAGAGTGAAAAAGCCGAGAGCACAACAATATACACACACACTAGCAAATCCAAATTAGAAGGATGTTGTTCAGATGGCGCTCGCGTCGGGGCGTGGGTGGCGTGGCGCTGGTAGCATAGCTGGTGCCTCTGTATCGGCCCATCCCTTTGACGAAGGAATTAACTAAATGGAAGACAGCCTGTGAATAGTGGCTTTCACGCGCCTTTGCTTTATACACGACACCCACAAGGTGCTCGCACGAGGGTAGTGACCTCTGCATTCCATGCTTTTATCTTTCTCTGGTATAATTGGAAGGTTTTATCAGAAAAGGTATATAAGAAGGACCCCTTTTCACCGGGCGCCACAGGTCTCTCCCCAGAAATAGATTTTTCCTTCGTCAAAATCCCTTTTCTATCAAACGAGATAATCCCATTTTGCGATACTGTACTGTACATTCAATTCCAGGGATGGATTTACTCACCTTTCTATACACTGTTCATTCAGTAGGGTAAAGGAAGTTTATACTAAGCTGATTAACCCTATTCAGTTGTAGGAATCATTCAGTACCCTTCAAATCATATTTCTTGTGCCACGTCTTAACTCAACTTCTAGTTGCCTCTCTAAAGAAAAAAAAACCCTACAGAGAGTAGGGCGTGCTGCAAAAAACAAATGTGATTAGACAACTGGTAGGACCAAAAAATATTACAATACCCCTTAAAGCTATAAATAATGCTTCTATTCATGACTTTCTGTTATAAAAATAAAGGATTTTGACGAAGGAAAAATCTATTTCTGGGGAGAGACCTGTGGCGCCCGGTGAAAAGGGTCCTTCTTATATACCTTTTCTGATAAAACCTTCCAATTATACCAGAGAAAGATAAAAGCATGGAATGCAGAGGTTACTACCCTCGCGCGAGCACCTTGTGGGTGTCGTGTATAAAGCAAAGGCGCGTGAAAACCACTATTCACAGGCTGTCTTCCATTTAGCTAATTCCTTGGTCAAAGGGATGGGCCGATACAGAGGCACCAGCTATGCTACCAGAGTCGCGCCACCCACGCCCCGACGAGAGCGCCATCTGAACAACATCCTTCTGTATTGGACATGATAGCTTGGAAAGGAAAGGGTGGGATCGTGCAAAATAATAGGGAAGGGTTTCACCGGGCGCCACAGGTCTCTCCCCAGAAATAGATTTTTCCTTCGTCAAAATCCCTTTTCTGGGTCGACCTGTGGCGGCCGGTGAAAATGTACCAGAGAATGCCTTCCAAGCCCAATAATAACTAGTAATTTAATGAGGGGAGAGAAAAAACACCATGTAAGGAAAACCATATATTATATTAAGGTAAGTAAGCATAAAACCTAAACTAGCCCCAGGCCAAGTGAACGTAAGGCTAAACAAACATGATAACAAGGAAGCCTCCGAGTAACAGAGCACAACAAGCAACAAAACTGACATGGCTAAGAATACCCCAACACTAAAATTACGGTAAACACATTAAAAATTACAATCATCTTAACCTAATATGAAATAAACTAGGGCTAACGAACCACCAAGGAAGCGGCGTCGTGGTGCGAGTGGCGGGTAGGAGGGAGAAGAAAAGAGATGGATGAAAGGAAGAACAAGAGATCACTGGGAAGAGATACGGCTCCCAGCTGCAACCTTTAGGTATTTAAGGGCCTGTAAGTTCTTTAGATAGTGGCATTTGAAGACCATAGGAGATTTCCAACCCGTGTACTTTTTAAGGTCATCAAAATCCATATTTTGGAAATAATTGATGGAGGTAGCTACTGACCGGATATCATGAGCATGGGGAAATGATCCCGGATTGGCCTGTTTAATGAAGTATAGGATCTGTTGCCTAATACCCTGAATGGAAATAGTACCTCCTTGTTCTCTGATAAACAAGGGGCCAGACGATCGAGCCGCAGTTCTAGCTAAAAAGGCCCTGAGAGTAGTGACTGGACATAGAGAAGCATCTTGGAGAAGAGGAACAATCTTCCACGGGGACCACCTATTTTGGGGGTCTTCATTTTCAGCTAGGAAAGCCCTGTCTGGAGAAAGAAGTACTTCACCTGAAGGGAGGAAATCCATGTTTTCCGAGTTTCGTGAGAGAGCTGCTAGTTCTGAGATTCTAGCACCCGAGGCCAAAGCTGTTAGAAATAAAGCCTTCCTAAGAAGAGTGATATAGGAGTAGGATTCGTTGTCCGTGTCTGAGGCAAGTTTGAGGACATCATTCAGAGACCAAGAGACCTTTTGTGGGCGAACCGAAGGTCGAAGCCTAGCACATGCCTTTGGAATAGATGAGAAATAAGAATCCGCCAGGTTAATGTTAAACCCAACCAGGAAGACCTTCTTCAAAGCTGACTTAATGGTGGTTATAGTGCTAGCTGCTAGGCCTTTGTCAAATATGGACCTAAAGAAGGAGATGGCTAAATTAGGAGTCATAATAGTATGGTCTGAATTCTTTAAGAAATCTGCTAGTTTCTTAATTGCCGAATCATATTGGCAAATCGTAGAGTCCCTTTTGTCTGATTCTATAAAGAGGACATTATCCGGGTCGATGTTCGCATCCTTACGAGCCGCAAACTTCATGAAATCCACAAAGTTAGGGTTTTGGCTATCCTTGAGGAATCTGACACAGTCCGAGTTTGGACCACTTGGGTCAGTTTGGGGAATGGGATCCGGAAGGGACGGAGTTTCAACTCGAGGAGGAGAGGAAACCAACTGCTCTTTGGCCAGTGAGGTGCAACTAAAGCTACTGCCCCTTGGAAGGAGCGGAGTTTGTGTAAGACTTTCAGTAGAAGATTCACTGGAGGGAATAAGTAGATCTTCCTATGGTTCCAATCCAGGGTTAATGCGTCCATGGCATAAGCCTGAGGGTCCAGGTTCGGGGTCACATAACAGGGAAGTTTGTGATTGAGTTGGGTCGCGAACAGATCTACCTGGAGACCTGGAACCAGCCTGAGTATCCACCGGAAGGAATTTATGTCTAGGGACCATTCTGATTCCAGTGTCTTAGTCCTGGATAGTGAGTCCGCTATCACATTCTGGACTCCTGCTAGGTGAGTTGCTGACAGGAACCAGTTTTTGTCGGATGCCAAGGTGAAGATAGTGACCAGGATCTGATTCAGGTTGGGTGACTTGGATCCTCCTCTATTGATGCAGTGTACGACTGCTGTGCTGTCTGAGACCACTCTGATGTGGGTCGACCTCGGAGGAGAGATTCTCTTCAGGGTCAAGAACACTGCCATGGCTTCGAGAACATTGATATGGAACTGTTTCATGGCGGGTGACCAAGAGCCCTGAAACATCTGATGTTGGGAGTAACCCCCCCATCCACTTAGAGACGCGTCGGTATGAATTGTCACTTGTGGAGAGGGGAACTGTAGAGGAACCGATTTGGAGAGGTTCTTCCGTTCGGACCATGGTCGTAGTCTCATTTTTAGGACAGAGGGGATCTTCGAAATCTTGTCTCTCAAAGGTATCGTAGCTCTTCCTCCAAACTCGATTGATGTCTTTGAGTTTGGCTTTTAATAGGAGATCGGTTAGTGAGGCAAATTGGAGAAGGCCGAGGATTCTTTCTAAAGCTCTTCTGGAAACCTGTTTGTGTCTGAGAAAGCTCCTGACCTTGGCAGCTATCTCCCTTACCTTCTTTTGGGAGGAAGGGAGAGCCTGTGCTTTGAAAGGTCCCACCGGATGCCTAACCATTCGAAGTGGCTTGATGGTTGTAGGCGAGACTTTCGGAGATTGACTTGGAATCCCAGTTTGGCGAGAAATTGAAGGACCTTCATCGTAGCTCTGTTGCATTCCTGGTTTGACTGGGCCCAAATGAGCCAATCGTCCAGATAGGCGATGATCTGTATCCCCTGGTTTCTGAGTTGTTCGAGCACTGTCTCTCCCAGTTTCGTGAATATCCTGGGAGCAGTGCTGAGACTGAAGGGCATGACTTTGAATGCAAAGGCTTTCTTGCCGAGACGGAAGCCTAGGTAAGGGGAGAAGTTTCGAGCTACTGGGACATGATAATAGGCGTCGGTAAAATCGATAGAGGTGGTGACGGCCCCACTGGGAAGTAAGGTCCGTACCTGAGAGATAGTCAGCATACGGAACTTGTCGCAGAGGATGTAAGAGTTTAGTTTTGACAAGTCCAGAACTACTCTCAACGCCGACGAGTCTTTCTTCGGAACTGTAAACAGGCGGCCTTGGAATTTCAGGGATCGAACCCGTTTGATCGCATTCTTCTTGAGTAATTCTGTGGTGTACTCTTCCAGGATGGGAGTGGGTCTCTGGAAGAAGGTCACTGGTGGAGGAGGAGAACCCTGTGACCATTTCCAACCCAAGCCCTTGGATATTATGCTGTGAGCCCATGGGCTGAAGGTCCAATGGTCTCGAAAGTGATAAAGTCTCCCTCCTACCGGCAACACATCATTGGGAGGGAGTGAACCTAGGTCCCCTCCCTCCACGAGCACCCCTTGCTTTAGGTCCGCCTCGCTGGCGGAACTGCCCTCTACCTCTGAAGCTTCCTCTCTGGTGTCCACGAAAGGAACCGGAGGATTCGTAGGTAGGGTTGTATGCAGGAGAGGACATCCAAGTGGGGTTGGGCTGTACACCTGGGGGAGCAGTGAGGTAGACTACTTGCTGAGGGGGAGCCGGTTGCTGAGAAGTCGAAGCAGAGGAAGAGTGACCCCGGGCAGTCTTGTAAGGAAGAAACCTTTGCTTCTTCTTGAAGAACGTCTGTTTCTGGGATTCGATCATTCTTTTGGCCGAGAGACCCCATCTTACTTGTAAATTTTGGTTTGCCCTCGCCGCATCCTGAAGAACCTTATCAACTTCGTTCTGAGGGAAGAGGTTCTTACCCCAGCAGGAGGACGCTATCAGCCTGTTCGGTTCATGTTTGATGGAAGCCTCAGACAGAACGAACTTCCTGCAACTAACTCGAGCCGACCAGAAGTCGTGGAGGTCTATTTGGTAGGACAGAAGCAGGTTCTTTGTGAAAACTCTGAATAATCTTTCCGTTGGGTAAACCGATGCTAGGGACTCTATGGAGGTGATTGAGTTGAGGGACCTAGCTACTGTAGTCTATTACGGGTCTCGAACTGAGTTTTGAGAAGACTCTCTAGTAATCTGGGGAGCTTCTCAGAGAAAAGAGTAGACACACAATCTGGGTCTAGCTTCCCCACTGTGAAGGAAGAAGACGCGTCGTCCCAGGTTGCAGAGGTACTCGGAATAAGTAATGAGGTGGGGTCTGTCTCCTTGAGAGCCGGCATGGAAGAGCCTTCCTTGATGGCCTGTATTGTCAGCTCTGTGATTTTGTCTATGAGCGGCAAAGAGATGGACGCCGCCGTCGTAAAAATAGTGAAGGCACCTTTGTGTGGGGTGAGCTTGGAGTTATTACACCCCCACTCTGATAGAGTTCTGGCCCAGATAGCTTGGGCCTGCTCTTTCGGAAATATCACTGTTTCCTTCGGTACCTTGTCCATTCGGACCAATGCATGCTCCTTTAAGCGTGCGAAGCCATTGAATGGGAATTCCAGCCCCGGGGGGTAGAATTCCAGGTCCTTTAGAGGGCGGGTGCTTATGCCCTCTAAGGTTAGGGAACCATCTACGTATGGGGCATGCAAGGCAAACCTCCAAGGATTGTTATTATCGAAGGGAGGTAGCTTCGATGCGTCTGGGGCTGAAGGAGGCGGATTCTGAGTTCCAGAGCGGATCAGAGAAGCCACCATATCTTTAAGCTCTGTCATAGCCCCAGACTGATGTTGAATTTGTTCCTTGACGATATCCCTGATCAGTTCGACGGGGAAGAAGGGTACCTGAAAGCCACCCGTTGGTGGTGTCTTGGGCTTGGTAGACTTGGACTTCTTAGGAGTCGCGGTTTTACGGGGAGCAATAGGAACATCAGGAGCAGTCGAGGGTCCGGGGACCGGTGACGTTGATACTGGCAAAGCTGAAGACTTATAACTACGCAGCGGCTTCACCTTGGGTCGTACGGGGACAGAGGGATCCCGAGGAGAAGCCTTAGGCTTATCAAAGCCGAGAAAGGAAGAGGTAGAAGAAGGAGCAGGAGAGAAAAGGGTTTCCACCAACTCGGCACCACTTACCTGCTCGTCCATGGGGTCTACGTCTATATCTAGATCTGTCACGTCCAGCGGTAAGAGGGGTTCGTCCTCCGCGGAAATGGTTGCTCTGACTTCTTCAATTAAGGGGGCAGCAACTTCCGGAGAGACTGCTGCAGTTGTCGAGCCTGGGAAGAGACGGGAGGCCATGTCTCCATCGAGGAGATGGGTGCGCCAGACGGGGCATTCCTGCCGAAGCCCGACACCCAAGGACGTAGAGCAGCCCTTGCTAACCGAAGAGACTCATCATCGGCCTGAAAGATTTGTAGTGATTAGTGATGCAGGAGAGGGATCGCCCTCCGAAATATACCATGTATATATAATTAATGGACAAATTAATGTCTGCAAAAGATAAACTAGGAACAAAACGAAAACCCACTTACATCATCGTTCAGGAGTATTGAGGACAACTCGTAACAGAACGTGCACTATTCCAGGAACCAAACCATGTAAGAGGCTTGTCCCGGTTCCTGGATAAAGGAGATGGCGCAATGTGCATGTGAACGACAGAGGTTATGGCCAACGGGGTCGTTGAACGAGGCAAAGCATCCTTGGGCAGTACAACGGACCTTCTGTAAAAGAAAGGAGACATAAGTCTGGGTGTTCCTTGAGGCTCTGGTAAGGGATTAAAAATCTACTAACAGAGCTTAGTATAATTAAACATGTGTGCTTATGTGAATTCAGTGATTGAGGGCCGGAGCTTCCCTCTAAATACATTAAATATAAAAGTTTCCAGCACCGTAGTGTGTCGGAGCAATGGAAATGGGACCGTATCATTATAAAAGGGATAATAATAAAATAAGAATAAAGAATCTAATGCAATCTGCTGAACCTCTGAGGGTCGGGGAACCAGTGACAGGCCCGTAAGAATAAGTTATAAAACACAAGCAGTAGCTAAAGGCTAAAGCTAATATAATAGATAGGCGTATTGGTGATCTCCGGTGAAGCCGGAGGCCGGTGAAAGGTCCTGAATAATTCAATTGTGACTAATAATTCAATTGAGAATAATAATAATAATTCAATTGAGAATAATAATGGATATTTGTGTGGATATGGCCGTGGCCTGAGACCGGAGTAAGGGCCACCAGAGGGTCGTATCTAAACAATGTATGAAGGCCGTCCCAGAGGGTTGTATCTGAACAATATATAACAATAGTTCCAAACTCATTGAGTATCCCTCATGGCGGAGTAGAACTCAAGGCGGAGTGGAGGAATGTTCAGAACCTACTCCCAAGCCGTAACGGGGAGAGGACGGAACTCTGGACCTATTAAATAACGCTAACTATTTCAATAGTAACCACAAACTAAATAAGTCGTACGATATCATATACCCGTAGAGGGAGAGGGGGGGAGGGAGAACTCGTTGAACGTACAAAACGGAAAACGGGAAATCCACTCACACACCCGCGGTTAAGAAAGGAAATGAGAGAAAGGGGTAACTCGTGACTGAGTACAGAAAACGGGAACTCCCATCTCTCGCTCTCGTGGTTACAATATCAGAACCTAATAAGCACACAACAATATATAAACGTATAACATTAAAATTGCAACAACAAATACAAGACTACGAACGAAGAATAACGTCTGCTAAAACCAAATTTAAAGGGATATAGTCCACTGACAAACGCCTCGCGGGCGGGTACTAAACTATAATAAAGCTAGAACGCTATTCTTGTTCGCAGACTGGACTTGCTAGCAAACAGTACCACGGAAAACAATAACAACAAATTAATAATGGTTCAAAAAGGTGTAAGGCCAGGGGCTTAACCAAGAACCTAACTGACAGAGTACCAAACGGGCAAGTAAATAACATAATATAATGAAATATTAATTTTATGGAATGGCGCTAACATGAACTCCCAGCAAGACAAGGCGACACAACAATGGCCGCTGACGACGCGGCGGGCCCAGCCGGTAGAGATCAAACAGACTATACTGGGAAGAGGACAAATGCCCGGTACTACAAAAAGCTGTCAAAATAAACTATGGTACTTAACATTGGAATGGGTGAAGATGGAGCTTCGGTCATGACGAAATAAATCCACAAAAGTGAAAATGCTGAGAGCACAAAAATATACACACACGCTAGCAAGTCCAAAGTAGAAGGATGTTGTTCAGATGGCGCTCGCGTTGGGGCGTGGGTGGCGCGGCTCTGGTAGCATAGGTGGTGCCTCTGTATCGGCCCATCCCTTTGACCAAGGAATTAGCTAAATGGAAGACAGCCTGTGAATAGTGGTTTTCACGCGCCTTTGCTTTATACACGACACCCACAAGGTGCTCGCGCGAGGGTAGTAACCTCTGCATTCAATTCTTTTATCTTTCTCCGGTATAATTGGAAGGTTTTATCAGAAAAGGTATATTAGAAGGACCCTTTTCACTGGCCGCCACAGATCGACCCAGAAATGAATTTGTTGCTGGCAAAATATATAAACCTATTTAAGAAAAATTGAATCTTTACAGTGAATATAAGGGAAATCATTATAGTACAGTACTGGGGCAGAATATCAGACATTATGACAAAAGGGAATTAATAATGAGAGTTACTTTAAAACATTTATAACCCAAGCTCGTTATATGTGGAAATAGTTTGTATTTTCCCCAACTATTATTAATTTTTTTCACAGCGCACCTTATGAAGTCTCGCTCGCGCGCCCACTCACCTGCGCGCGTGCATTTCAACAGCCTCTCGCGCGACCCCCGGGTATTTCCCATCGCGCGAGCGCCAGCGCTCTCCCTAGCGCAATCGCCAATACCCTTCCCCGTGCGAGGCTGCCGGACAACGCGCTGTAAGGTCGCGATTGCCACTTTTCATCCCCCCCCAAGCACAGAACAGTGTACTTGCCGGAGGGGGGAAGGTTCCAGAAAGGTCCAGGGACATGCCGTCCTATCTTTTTACAGGCGACTTCCCCTCCATAGGGAGTGTCTGACAGCACAACCGTTGGCCAGAAGCACAGGCTTTCAACCTGTTCTCTCTGAAAGGAGCCACAAATCCTTGGCTGCAACCACTCCCCCGAAGAGGAAAGAGGAGTTCGGACGTGGTAACTTCTCCGAGGACGTAGCTGTCTCCTCGTAAGTCTTCGAGGCAGGTACTCTCCCCCCTCAGATTTCTCTCCTTCACCTTCGGACGCAGTTTTCCCGCCCTCAGGAGAGTCACGGGAGGTGAGATGTTCCCCAATCACACCATTGAGGGAAACCCCACCTCGCGCGATAAGTTTTCTTGAATAAAGGTAGAGAAGAGCCTGTCCCCGTCGTTGTTGGAGTCCTGCATCCCTCCGGGGAGGGAGTCAAGGACTCCAAAGAAATACCGGGAGTCCTCTAGCACCAAATCTTCAGGCTCAGACATTCTTCGTTATGGGAACAAACCTGTTTGAGCCTAAGGACGTGAAGCAGGTGGCAGAGAGGTGTAGGAAGTCACAGAGACTCCCTCCTATATAGGGCTTTGACATTCAAGCCCTATAAACCAGCACCTTGGCAGCCACGTCCTACCAAATCAACGGCAGCTAAGACAATGGGGTTTAAGCCCTTTCCGGTCAAGGACAAGGAAGGCAAAAAGTTCCCCAGGGGAGGGAAGAATCCTAGAAGGGGCAACCGAGGCCGCAAAGTTATGATTGGATGTTCCCCTGCATGTCCGCCAGTGGCGGGATACCAACAAGGTTGCGCAGACAGGTTGCAGCAATTCGGGGCCGTTTCCTGGACGATTTCTGTAAGCAGTCAGGGATATCCATCTCTACCTCCCCTGAGGACAAATCCGGTGTCATTTAGCACCCTTGCCATGGGATCAGCAAGGGGGCTAACTCTGTGGGCAGAGGTCCATATTAAAGAATACTTCAGTCAGCATGGAGACCGCAGACACAGTCAGTCTGGCAGTAAATCGCAAGACTTCTTGTGTTTACTGGACCTGAAGGCCGTGTACTTCCAGATCCCAGTCCATCCGTCTTCAAGGAAGTACTTAGGATTCAGCATAGACAACAAAGAGTACCAGTTCAAGGTGCTGTGTTTCGGTCTCTCCACAGCACCACAGGGTTTCACCGGACTGTTCACCATAATTTCATCATGGGCACTCAGGATCGGCTTCCGTCTCCTCCGTTATCTGGATGACTGCCTGATCCTAGCAGACATGGAATCATTCCCTCTTTGACACCGAGACAAACTTCTACGACTTTGCTTGGATCTAAGGATCATGGTAAGTCTCGAGAGGTCCGCTCTGCTGCCCAATCAATGACTGGTTCACCTAGGCATGATTATAGATACCAATCTCCATAAAGCCTTTCCATCAGACGACAGGATAGCAAGGCTGAGAAGAGTCGCAAGCCCTTTCCTCAGACGAGAAGAGCTTCCAACCCAATCGTGGTTACGTCTCCTCGGTCACCTTTCACCCTTGGCTCGTCTAGTCCATGGTCCAGATATACCAGGTCAGCCAGACAGCGTACCGATTTTAAGCCTCTTCTGCGCACCTACGTCATCTGAAGGGGCTTAGTGTTGGCGAGACCCATTAAGAACGCAGATCTATCACACAGTCATTGAAAATAAAACAGCATTTTACCTTTGGAAAATATTTTATTAAGTTACAACTTTCATTTTTTTTTCTTAGGGCCTCCCTGCATGGTTGTCCTTGAGGTTTTATATACTTTATCAAATTATTAAGATATCGCTTTCAAAAATATACCGATATCTTAACAAAAAAAAAAAAAAAAAGCTATAACATCGTCAGGAACTTCAATACCAGACTGTTTTAATTCTAAATAAAGCTTTTTAAAACAATTTATTCCCTCTATGAGAGCTTCCCCGTTTACAGCATTAAAAATTTCCCGCATTATTAACAACTGTGAAAAGAACTGACTAGAAGGTGCATGTAATCCCCCCTAATTAACACATGCTATCTAAGTATTATTCCTTAGCACTTCTTCAGTCTTATTTCCTAACTCAGGATATTTTACATAAATTTTTTTTTACAATATATCCACCAATGTATTGAAGAGAGAGCTTCTTTCTCAATTACTCCCCCAATATCTTTCTTTATTTCTTTATTTGCTGTCAAAAGGTCTTCTTCCTCGTCTAAAGCATCTTTCTCTAAATGGTGATATTACACTTTTCACTTAATACTTTAATTTCCTTTCCTAGTAACTTTTTTTTAGCCGAAATTTAAAGTTCACAGCATGAGGATGATCATCGTGCCCATCCATTTGCCTTATACACTCAAAGAAATGTTCAAGGCAATCTTTTAGTCTTCGTGTAAGTACCTAGTAACCTAGACTTCATGTCATCTTTGTAATCGCCTGGTTTAAAATGAATCGAGCAAACAGTAGCATTCACAACGTTACTTCTGTCTGCACAGCAACATGCATGTATCCACTGGTCTATGTACAGTATGGTTTTTCTTTTGGAAAGCGATGGTATTTTATGTTATAGCTTTTAGTTTTATCATGTCTATTATAACAGCCAAATACTGCGCAGTTACTTGACATTATTAGTGACGGAATGAATGAATGAATAAAATGATAATGGACACAGTGTCTCCTATTGTTTACGTTACCTCTATAGGTAGCTAACTAAGGCAACAGTCCTTTGTTTTGTTTACCCACGTGTGTGAGACGGGGAAGCTTGATGTCACAGTATGGGTGATTCACAGCTTAAGCTGCGCGTTGGCTGACCTGATATATATAGACCTTGGTCTAGTCCTCAACGGTCGCCTCAGGATGAGGTATCTCCAGGGGCGACTCAGGTCTGAGTGGAATCAAGGCTGCGATTCCCTATGGATCCTTCGGAACGGACGAACCCCCAGTGGTGGGTGACAGGCGAGAACCTACGGAAAAGAATGGATCTTCTCGTTCCTTCCCCCGGTTTGGAGGCTGTTTTCGGACACCTCAAAGGAACGGGGGAGTGGTGGGGGGGGGGGGGACCATGTTCTGTACCACAGGGCCTCTGGCCTGTGGTCAGAATCGGAAAAGTGCCTCCATATAAATCTGCTAGAGATGAAGGCCGTTCTTCATGGCCAACAGTGCCAACAAAGACCTAGCGGATCACTATGTGGTGTGATGAACGACAACACCACAGTAGTGGCTTACATCAACAAGCAAGGAGGTACCTTTTCAAAGCAGCTATCCCATCTCTCGGTAGAGATACTGAGATAGACTGAAGTCCACTCGATGCCTGTATCGGCGCGCTTCATTCCAGACAAAGGGAAAGTGCTCGCCGACAGTCTGAGCAGAGCATCTCGGATAATGAGTACCGAGTGGTCCTTGGATTATCCAGTGGCCAATAAAGTCTTGACTTTGTGGGGTTACCCGACTGAGGATTGGTTCGCTACAGCGCTGAACTTCAAGCTCCCGCTGTATTGCCCCCAGTCCCAGATCCCAAAGCACTCTGGCAAGATGCCTTCCAACAACGGTGGGACATCACCGACGTGTGCGCTTTTCCCCCGTTCTGTCTGATGAGGAGCGTGCTCGACAAGACCAGAATATCGGTCAATCGCTCGATGACCCTTCATAGCTACGCTATGGCATCACGCGGAATGGTTTCCGGACCTTCCGCAACTCCTAACAGAACTTCTGGGAGAACTCCCTCTGCGACATAAGCTACTCAAACAACCACATGCCAACATCTTTCACAAAGCCGTAGCTTCGCTTCGACTTCACGCCTCGAGACTATCCAGCATCTCCTCACTAAGAGAGGATTGTCGCAACAAGCTGCGAACGGGATGTCTGGACACCTGCGCAGGTCATCCGCAGGGGCCTACCAGGCAAAGTGGCGAGTTTTCTGTGGTTGGAATCGTGAAGGGGAATCTCTCCACTCGATACCACTATTCCAGCAAGAGCGGAGTTCTTCGTTTATTTGCGGGAAGAATGCGCCTTTCAGTCTCGGCAATGAAAGGCTATCGCTCAGCCTTAAGTCTAGCCTTCAGGCCCAAAAGAGTGGACTTTTCTTCCTCACTGGTACTTTCCCTACTCATACAAAGATACGATCTTACCTGCCCTCAGTCGGAAGTGAGACCTCCTCCAGGGAACATGGTTCGAATTCTCAGGCCTCTTAGGAGGCCTCCCTACGATCTATTTCGGCACGCTTCAAATCGCCACCTAACTTGGAAGGCATTATCCTACTAGCTTTGGCCTCGGCCAAGCGAGTCAGTGAACTTCATGGTCTCTCGTATGACATCGCCCATGCAAGGGGATGAGGGGAGGTAACTTTCAGATTCGTCTCTGAGTTTGTGGCTAAGACACAGAATCCTGGAGTGCCGGATCCTCGATTCGACTCTTTCAGGATTTTGAGTCTTCGTTCTGTAACAGATGGCCCAGATCATCTCCTACTGTGTCCAGTAAGGAGTCTGAGGTTATATCTCAAGGAACGACTGAATTCCTCCCCAAGTGCAAGCTTTGTTTGTGAGCACTGGGAGAACAAAGAGGAGGGTCACCAAGAATACCATCTCGGCATGGATTCGTAGGGTGATCCATCTGTCCCTGAATCCTGACCCTCCTCCGTCATGTCGCCTTAGAGGGCATGATGTCAGGGTTGTAGCTATGTCCCTGACCTTCAAGAAGAACTTCTCAGTGACGCAGGTTCTACAAGCGGGGGTGTAGAAGCGTCAGACGACCTTCACAGCCCACTACCTGCAAGACGTGACACACAGGAGGCTCGATACGTTCTCTATCGGCCCTGTGTTGGCTGCACAACAGCTGGTTTAACCTCAGGCTCCTTAATGGACAGGTAGCAGAGGGTTAAGGGCATTGTTACCCAGTGTTAGTCTGCATGAATGAAAAGATTTGTCTGGCCCTTATTCTTTTCTTCATCCTCTCCTTCCTTGGAGAAATCTTACTCGATTTAATCTGTATATTACAGTTATTTTTGTGATGTACAATTTACTTTTAGCCTTCGCTGATTGGGTAGTGTTTTTACTGAGTGTTAGTGTTTTAAAATTGTTTGTTGACTTTACACAGATAGGTTGGGAATTCTTTCCCTCTACTGTGAAACTAACGTAAACACTTTGAATCATGATGGCGGACATCGTTTCCGCCAAATCTATGATGTCACACTCGTGTGACTTAAGCTATTGCGTCACAATCGTGTGACATAGCTACATAGTACTACGTCGTACAGGGGTGGCCAACCTTTTGTTTCCCATGCACCAAATTTGTTCACTTCTAATTCAGATGCACCACACACTTTAACCCCTTTCAATCCATTAACTATTGTGATTTGGACATATTTGGCAGTTATACATATAATCATTTTAGATATATATATATATATATATATATATATATATATATATATATATATATATATATATATATATATATATGTATATGTATGTATATATGTATATATATGTATACATATATATATATATATATATATATATATATATATATATATATATATATATATACATATACATATACATATACATATATATATATATATATATATATATATATAGCCCAGCGGCATAGTAAGAAATATGAAACCAATTGTTCAAATTGTTCTAAAAGCACCAAAATTGGCACACATGTGGATTAATACATTCTGAACAATTTTGGATATGGAGGCATTCAAGATTCTCCCCGTAGCACATTTGGCGGCCATTTTTCAAAATGGCCGCTATTTACCGTTAGCGTCATTGAATATGTACCATAATTTGTCTTTTTGTGGATGCTAAAGGTGATAAGTGTGCTAGAGGTGATAAGTATTGTACAATTACACATACTTCTGTGCTTACCAAATAATTTGGCTACCATTTCACAAGAAAATGAATTTTACTTTGCAGCGGCAGCGTTGGTGGCAGTGACGGCGGCTGCAGTAATAGTATAGTGTTGATAGTCATGGTGCTTGTAGTAGTAACTTGTGGTAACATGGTGGTGTTTTGTGTCTTTGCAGGTGAGGCAGCAGCAGCAGCAGCACCACCTGACATCAGAGACGCGTTGTTCCAGACTGCAGCCATGGCAAAGAAGTTCCAACTGGTCGATACTTTTGAGCAACGTACTCCCACAACACCTCCTGAGACAAACTGGAAGCTGTGTCTTGTATGTCAAGAGGAGACAACAGAGTCACTTGTCTGCCCAGTACTGTCTAAACGCCGAGACCCTGGGAGTGGATACACGACAATGGCTGCAAACTTGGTCAAATTTGATGAACTCGGAGAACTGCCAAGAACTGTTCAGTTACAGAGACTAGATGAAGGACAAGGTGTTGAGGCGACAATGGTTGCCCACCAGGCCAAGTGGCATAAAACATGTATGCTCAAATACAATAACACAATGCTACGAAGAGCAGAGAAGAGACGCATCGCAAGCAGCTCAGCATTTGATAGTACTGACAATGTCCAGGCCAAGCGCGCCAGAACACACTCTTCAGAAGCCACTACCAGCGGCACCTCCTGCTTTTTCTGTGGAAAGTCTGGCACAGAGACCCTACATGAAGTAACAACCTTCCAGGTGGACACACGCGTACGGAAGTGTGCAGCGCAAGTTGGGGACAATGAACTCATAGCCAGGCTCAGCATGGGTGATATGGTGGCTCTGGAGGCCAAGTACCATTCCAAGTGTTTGTTGGCTCTTTACTATCGTGCAAAGACCACTGTAGAAGCCGAGCAGAAAACTGACCATGAAGGTGTAATGTCAAGAATCGTACTGGCTGAACTGGTCCTGTATATCGAGGAAACCCACCTAGAAGAGGGCACCACCCCAGTCTTCAGACTCGCAGAACTTGTAAAGCTATACACAACAAGAATGGAACAGCTCGGGGTTGTTTTGTGCCAGAAATTTAATAGCACAAGGCTGAAAGAGCGCCTGTTAGCCCAGATACCAGGCCTGAGATCCCACAGCAAAGGCCGAGATGTTTTACTAGCGTTTGATGAAGACATTGGTGAAGCGCTAGGCAAAGCCTGCGAGCAAGACTGTGACACTGAGGCAGTTCACCTTGCGCGTGCTGCACAGATAGTTCGTCGATATATGTTTGAAGACACTTACCAATTCCGTGGATCATTCCCGGGCGGCTGTCAGGAGGACTCTGTGCCAAACGTACTAGTTGCAATGGTAAATATGGTGCTGGATGGCCCCACCATCAAGAATCAAAGCCATTCCTCTTCAACACAAGCAGCTCTTTCCATTGCGCAGCTTCTCAAGTTCAACAGTGTCAAGCAAAGTCGGAAGCAGGGAGCAACCAAGACACAGGAGCCTCCAGCTGTCAGACACAGTACGTCTCAAGAAACTCCTCTTCCAACCTATGTTGGGCTGATGTTGTATGCTGAAACACGCAAGAGAGGACTTGTGGACAAGCTCTTCTCTCTGGGCCTAAGCATCTCATATGACAGAGTCCTACGTCTTTCTGCCCAGATGGGAAACAGCGTGTGTCAGCTGTACCGCATAGAGGAAGTGGTCTGCCCGCCTACCCTGCGTAGCAATGTGTTCACAACTGCGGCTGTGGACAACATTGACCACAACCCAAGTGCCACCACAGCCAAGAATTCATTCCATGGAACAGGAATCTCGCTTTTTCAACACCCAACGTGTGCAGATGAGGGAGTGGATCGTAGCATTGCTCTCACTGGGCGTGATACTGGATCAAAGACGGTTGAGCCTCTACCAGAATATTACACGGATGTACGTCCTGTTGCTTCTTCTGTCAAAGGGCAAATGATCCCAGCTACTTCTGTGACCTCTCTTAGACGCCACAACTGTGAGCAGCACATAGAAGATGAGTATATGTGGCTGGAGAACACGAGAAGTGTTCTCAAAGATGATGTTGAGGCCTGTGAAAACACATCATGGGCTGCATACCATGCAAGGCACCAAGATCCAAAGCAACCAGTCATCACACCAACGTCCCTGCTTCCCTTGTTCCAGGAGAGTGCTCACACTGTGGCAATGATCAGACACTCTATTGATGTAGTCAGGAGTGCAGTTAAACATCTCAACCCAGGCCAAACTCCAGTTCTGACTTGCGACCAGCCACTATTCACTCTAGCAAAACAGATCCAGTGGAAGTGGCCAAACACATATGGAGAAGACCAACTGGTGGTGATGTTTGGGGGGTTGCATATTGAGATGACGGCACTGAAGACCCTGGGTGACTGGTTGCAGGGAAGTGGGTGGACCCAAGCACTGGTACAAGCAGAGATCACAACTGAAGGAATAGCAGACTCATTTCTTCGAGCAGCTCACGTCACACGCACCAGAAGAGCACACCAAGTCACAGCGGCTGCGTTGTATAATCTCCAACGGCGTGCCTATGACAAGTACAGCACCACCAATACAGAAGATGATGAGCACCCTGAAAGCTTCGAAGACTGGTGCATTCAGAGAGAACAGAGTTATCCGCAGTTTCAGTACTGGTCAACAGTCTTGGCACTGGAGCTGTCCACTCTGATCTATGTGCGATCTCTGAGAGAAGCCAATTTTAGCATGTACGTGGATGCTCTGACAGAACTGGCTCCGTGGTTCTTCGCACTAGACCACACGAACTATGCCCGATGGATACCAGTGCATCTACGGGACATGGCAGAACTGGCAAACAAACATCCAGACGTCTTCACAGAGTTTAGCAAGGGACACTTCACAGTCCAGAAGACCAAGAGGATCTTTTCAGCAATCCCTCTTGACCAAGGACATGAGCAGAACAACGCGTATGTCAAGGGTGATGGAGGAGCCATCGGCCTCACAGACAATCCAACTGCACTGAGGCGCTGGATGGTTGCCGGACCGGAGGTTGCTAGAGTGATTGTGGAATTTGACGACTTCAATCTGCATCCACACGATCAAGAGGAGACACGTCACCACGAAGAGACACCAAGTGTGCAGAACACTTTTGCCAGAGATGTGCGCTCACTCGTGGCCGTCATTGAAGAGCTGGGCAACCCTTTCGAGGAGGACAGTCAGGACTTGCTGGTGCTCGACACAAAGGAGATCGCAGACCCTGCAGTCATAGAAACAGTCCGTAACGCCAAGCAGATTGGCCAAGACCAGTTTGAAGCATTCTCAAAGGAATGCATCGTGGACAGAACCAAGTCCATTGAGGTGGCAATCCACCGGAACAAGCTACCACTGTTTGCGACCAAGAGAGGACCCAATATACCCAAAGGAAAAGAACAGGTCAAATCTCTGAAGAATGATGTTGCGCTCTTCGCACGATTATATATCGGCTGCCAGACCCGTGATGGGAATCTAGAAGAGTTCTTCAGGCATGAAAATCAGCAATGCCCTCCAGCTTTATCTGACGGAGGGAGATTGTACCTAGGGAGCAAGAGTGACTTGCTGGTGTGCCTTGAAGGCCATGCTGAGCCTCAGTTTGAAGCTCCTACTGTCACTGCTGTTGTCCTCGATGGAGCAGTAATCGTACAATGTTGAAGCCGGGTACTGCCAACACGTTCGAGGAATATGCACAGCAAGTGTTCATCCCATACGTTGTACAACGTTTCCAACATGTATCACGTCTTGACCTTGTGTGGGACAGCTACAGAGCAGATTCCCTGAAGGCATCAACCAGAGAACAGCGTGGAAAGGGAGTACGTCGGCGTGTTGTCGACTCAGCAGTCATACCAGGAAATTGGCAAAGTTTCCTGCGAGTTGATAGCAACAAAGTGGAGCTCTTCAGCTACCTCTCCACCATGCTTGCAGAGTCCTTTCAAGAA